>NW_018406361.1:109984-141885 GCF_002113885.1 Mizuhopecten yessoensis
AGGTGTAACATAATTACTTTATAGGTGTAACATAATTACTTTATAGGTGTAACATAATTACTTTATAGATGTAACATTATTACTTTATAGATGTAACATAATTACTTTATAGGTGTAGCATAATTACTTTATAGGTGTAACATTATTACTTTACACATGTAACATTATTACTTCGAAGGTGTAACATTATTACTTTATAGATGTAACATAATTACTTTATAGGTGTAACATAATTACTTTATAGGTGTAACATAATTACTTGATAGGTGTAACATAATTACTTTACAGGTGTAACATAATTACTTTATAGATGTAACATTATTACTTTACAGGTGTAACATAATTACTTTACAGGTGTAACATAATTACTTTATAGGTGTAACATTATTACTTTACAGGTGCAACATAATTACTTCACAGAAGTGATATTGCCATTTCACAGGTGTTATATTGTATATAGGGATGAAATAGATTTTTTTCATGTACATTGCGGCAATGAATAGCAGTAGCTGATCTTCATTTCCTGTGGTGCGCGTTATCACTCCTTAGAAGATATGTAGATCAGCTACTACTATTCATTGCCGCAATGTACATGAACAAAATCCATTCAATTCATATATTTACGTTACGGTGAACTACAATAACAAAAGTTGCAACACTTTTTGTTAATTTATTATTTTTGATATTACTGTAGTATCGGGCAGAGAACCATAAAAAGGGAACAGCCAGAACTCCAGCCTACACACACAAACTTCAAATGTTCAACTTCCGCCGATCAGCTGATTTTGTTGAACGAAAAAAATTATATCTAGAATCTAATAATAAACAACATTTGATATTCCTTTTATTTTTGAAAGTTGATTTTATTTGATGTTTTTTACAATAAACAACGCATATTATATATTTTAAAAAGTTTATATCCGCACTATTTCAAATCATTGGTCACCATAGTAACCATCCAGGACAACTGTCGGCACTAGGCATAGAGCTCATTTGAAGATACATGTACAGCCGTTGAATATGCTGTTTGCCAAAATAAACCTGTAGATGTAAATGATGATAAATTGATAGATGAAGTGTCCTGTGCCATTACAAAGTTCTCTGGGTTGATGTCACGGAGTTTACCCAGCCGGATGTTTGGGTGTTAATAAGTTCGTGACCATGAGGAACCGATTGCGAGTCGGAAGTCAGTATCTAATATGACAATGTTATAAGTATTTTCTTTTTAATTTCAAATTAAAAAAAATATAGTACAATGGTGCACCATTTATGATTTTTGTAATGTTATTATTATTTCTCGCAACTACATTATCTTGGAGAAGGAGAGATAATTCTTCTCAGCAACGGTTCTATGCGTAGTAATATGATTTGTCATTGTTTGGGAAACCAGCTGACCGGTTGCACGGGAATCGTTGTATTCATTGTATAATGGCAGTTGTTTTCAGTTGGTATATTCATGTACAGAACAAACATCAAGAATGTAAATATATGACCATGATCACTGTGAATATTGTACAGGTATAAATTGAGATAGTAGAGTTCCCACAATGGGGTCCCGTGACTACTTTTCCCGGACCAAGGTTTGAAAGTTGATTTTAGTCAATTTGAGGGTGCTGGTTAAAATGAGCTGGGATGAACCTCGTGAAAATGTGGGCTAACTCGGCCAAACGCGAAGATTCAAAAGGATGCCACCCGTCGTCTGGTATATCAAAAAAATACATATGCTTCTAGATGTTCGTTTTAGGGTCTAAATATATGTTTGAAGGGTCAGGGATTTTATTAATTAGTATAATAACTTGATTAGAGTAAGCGTTAGAACGAAAAATGGTCCGTTATTTACTTGCTGCCAAACACCATGATAACCACAAGCTAACTACAAAAGAAAAGACCAGGAAGACACCCTTAATGGTTTGGATGCAAAGTTTTCATCTTTAACAAGTGTTAATTAGATGAAACAACCATTGTATGTAACGTCCTAGCATCAGCCAGAAGCATATGATTGGTTTTGTTTGTTTTAACGTTCACGTCTTATTTACAGTTAAGGTCATTTAAGGACGTGCGCTATGTGCGTTGTGTAAGCGTAAATGTGTGTGTGTGTGTGTGTGTGTGACGGAGACAGGGTATGTTGGGGTACTAGCCTCCTTGTGAGAGCACCAAGCACAGCATTCCGTCTGGTCACATTATACTGACAACGGGTGAACCAGTTGTTGCCATTTTCGCAATGCTGAACGTTAAGCAGGAAATAAAAACTACCTTTTTAAGGCTTTTTATATTTCCTGGCCTTGGACAGAACCTATTGCCTTCCACAAGTTGATTGAACACCTCCTCTGGTGAAAGTAATGAAGATTTCGAATGAAGACAAGATCCTGTTCTTCAACTATTCGCAAATCCGAAAAGCAGGAGAAATGGAGACAATGGTGATTAATGCTGATAACTATGTATTTGTAATACGATAACTGTGTATGTGTAATACGATAACTGTGTATGTGTAATACGATAACTGTGTATGTGTGATACGATAACAGTGTATATGTGATATGATAACTATGTATGTCAATCTTTATCAATTCCGTTGTTATTCCTCTTCGCTAAGTGTTCTTTGGCCTTCCTCTCTTTTGATGTAATTGAGGGTTCTAATCCAGAGCTTGTTATGTAACGTTGCTGTCACTTTTTCATATTGGATGTCCTATCCATTTCCACTTTCTAGATTTGATTGTTTGTTTTATAGACTGTTGTTTAGTCCTTTTCCAGATTTCTTTATTGGAGACTGTATTAGGCCACCGAATAATAACAAAAAAACAAAGGCTTACAATCACTTTTATACATTTAAGCAAGCAATGTGCACATAATTGAACAAATAAAAGGGTGGTATTTACATAACGTCTTTGCAAAGATTCTAAAATGCAGACGTGAAGAGGTGAGTTTTGATGTCCCTCTTGAACTTGGCCAGGCTATTGGACTTTCTAATTGCAGATGGTAAGCTATTCCACAACGTAGCCGAAACCCTCCCAAAGCATCTGTTTCCGTAGGTCACAGTACGAGATTTTGGGACACACAACAAAGATTCTGACACCAACCGCAGTGATCGTGACGGCTGATACAGGGTAACAAGCTCCTGTAGGTAGAGAGGAGCTGTTCCATTCAGTGACTTGTATGTGTACACCAGAATTTTATACTGCGACCTGTATCGTACAGGTAACCAGTGCAACGAATAGAGCACAGGTGTGATGTGCTCTCTCTTTCGAGTACGAGTAACCAGCCGTGCTGCAGTGTTCTGGACCCTCTGCAGATGACTAGTTAGTTTGTCAGATATACCACAGAGCAGGGCGTTACCATAATCCAACCGAGAGGTAATAAGTGAATGCACCTAAATCTTGCATGCATCGGCAGTTAAAAACTGCCGAATACAGCCGATGTGCCTGATCTGGTAGTAACAGGATTTTGCAATAGCGTTCACTTGTTTCTCCATGTTCAGTGAACTATCAAAGTATACCCCTAGGTTTTTAACAGCTGGAACAGTCTCACTAGTTCTGGCACCGACGTTGAGCTGGAGAGCCATTGTTTGCTGACACTTTGGGGAAAAGACGATTAGTTCCGTCTTTTCCTGATTAAGCTTAAGCATGTTGGCGTTCATCCAGATACTGATATTTGTCAGACAAGCTTCAAGACTTTCTGAGACGGTCTTCCAACTGTCCTGTGGTTTGATGACCATGTAAATTTGTGTGTCATTGGCATAGCAATGATAGCGAATGCCAAGGATGTTTCTTTGACATTTATTCAGTTGTGAATGGGAAACGATTCAATAGATATATCAACCAAGTATATAGAGACTTCTGATTGGTTAAACATTTTGGGAGGGAGCGTCATTGTGTTCCCAAGCTCTGCAGCGAAAAGACCTCTCAACTTGTGTTGCTCAAAATATTGTGATATCACGTATTTTTAGCAATTGAGTTGATTGAAGCTACTGACTCTCTCCAAGTTTCTGACCCATAGAGAAGCACAGACTTAACGTTGGTATCAAAGATCCTAGTTTTGGTGCTGGTTCTCAATGTACGGCTTCTCCAAACAGGCCAAAGCATTGAGAAAGCCTGATGTGCTTTCCTTTTTTTGGCAGCAATGCCCTCATCGGTACCACCTGTTGTGCTAACTACACTACCCAGGTATGTGCAATTCAGTAAGTCTTCAATGTCTATGTTGTTGATCTGAAAGTGGTCCTGTTGGTTTTTCATTTATTCTCATAGATTTGTTTTCTGTGGATTTATATAGACCTCTTTAGCTGTTGATTCAATGCTGTTTGCTTGGTGTTGTGCATCTTGAAATCGATGGGAAAGTGATGCCTTTTATATCATTGTATGCTGTTCTACTGACCTAGTCAACTATTACTAGGAAAAGGAGAGGAGAGATAAGCTTTGTCAAATCCCAAGTTGTCACAGGGAATGAGTCAGTCACTGTCCCTCCATGAATGACTTGGCCATGAATGACTTGGCAGGCAAAATCTCCATACAATAGCGTCATCATTTTTATGATCTTGTCAAGAATTCCATAATAATGTTTGAGTTTCAGATCTTGTTAAGTACATTTTGAAGTGACGCCCTCCGCCTTTGTGATAAGGCAACGTGGTCTATTTGAAGTGACGACCCCTGTCTTTGTGATAATTATAAGGCAATGTAGTATATTTGAAGTGACGACCCCCGCCTTTGTGATATGGCAGTGTGGTCTATTTTAAGTGACGACCGCCGCCTTTGTGATAAGGCAATGTAGTCTATTTGAAGTGACGACCTCCCCTTTGTGATAAGGCAATGTGGTATATATGAAGTGACGACCCCCGCCTGTGTGATAAAGCAATGTGGTCTATTTGAAGTGCCGATCTCCCCTTTGAGATAAGGCAATATGGTCTATTTGAAGTGCCGACCTCCGCCTTTGTGATATGAATGTGGTCTATTTGAAGTGACGGACTCCCCTTTGTTATATGGCAACGTGGTCTATTTGAAGTGACGACCTTCTCCTGTGTGACAAGGCAACGTGGTATATTTGAAGCGACGACCTCCGCCTTTGTGATTAGGCAATGTGGTATATATTTGAAGTGACGACCCTCGCCTGTGTGATAAGGCAATGTGGTATATTTGAAGTGATGACCTCCCCTTTGTGATAAGGCAATGTGGTCTATTTGATGTGACGACCTCTCCTTTGTGAAAAGGCAATGTGGTTTATTTGAAGTGATGACCTCCTCTTTGTGATAAGGCGATGTGATCTATTTGAAGTGCCGACCTCCGCCTTTGTGATAAGGCGATGTGGTCTATTTATAGTGCCGACCTCCCCTTTGTGATAAGGCGATAGGGTCTATTTGAAGTGCCGAACTCCCCTTTGTGATAAGGCGATGTGGTCTATTTGAAGTGCCGACCTCCCCTTTGTGATGAGGCGATAGGGTCTATTTGAAGTGCCGAACTCCCCTTTGTGATAAGGCGATGTGGTCTATTTGAAGTGGTGACCTCCGCCTTTGTGATATGACAATTTGGTCTATTTGAAGTGACGACCTCCCCTTTGTGATAAGGCAATGTGGTATATATGAAGTGACGACCCCCGCCTGTGTGATAAAGCAATGTGGTCTATTTGAAGTGCCGACCTCCCCTTTGAGATAAGGTAATATGGTCTATTTGAAGTGCCGACCTCCGCCTTTGTGATATGAATGTGGTCTATTTGAAGTGACGGACTCCCCTTTGTTATATGGCAACGTGGTCTATTTGAAGTGACGACCTTCTCCTGTGTGACAAGGCAACGTGGTATATTTGAAGCGACGACCTCCGCCTTTGTGATTAGGCAATGTGGTATATATTTGAAGTGACGACCCTCGCCTGTGTGATAAGGCAATGTGGTATATTTGAAGTGATGACCTCCCCTTTGTGATAAGGCAATGTGGTCTATTTGATGTGACGACCTCTCCTTTGTGAAAAGGCAATGTGGTTTATTTGAAGTGATGACCTCCCCTTTGTGATAAGGCGATGTGATCTATTTGAAGTGCCGACTTCCGCCTTTCTGATAAGGCGATGTGGTCTATTTATAGTGCCGACCTCCCCTTTGTGATAAGGCAATGTGGTCTATTTGAAGTGACGACCGCCGCCTGTGTGATAAGGCGATGTGGTCTATTTGAAGTGCCGACCTCCCCTTTGTGATAAGGCGATGGGGTCTATTTGAAGTGCCGAACTCCCCTTTGTGATAAGGCGATGTGGTCTATTTGAAGTGGTGACCTCCGCCTTTGTGATATGACAATTTGGTCTATTTGGAGTGCCGACCTCCCCTTTGTGATAAGGCAATGTGGTCTATTTGAAGTGACGACCGCCGCCTGTGTGATAAGGCGATGTGGTCTATTTGAAGTGCCGACCTCCCCTTTGTGATAAGGCAATGTAGTATATTTGAAGTGACGACCTCCCCTGTGTGATATGGCAATGTGGTCTATTTGAAGTGACAACCGCCGCCTGTGTGATAAGGCAATGTAGTAAATTTGAAATGACGACCTCCCCTTTGTGATATGGCAATGTGGTCTATTTGAAGTGACGACCTTCGCCTGTGTGACATGGCAATGTGGTATATTTGAAGTGACAACCGCCGCCTGTGTGATAAAACAATGTGGTCTATTTGAAGTGACGACCTCCCCTTTGTGATATGGCAATGTGGTCTATTTGAAGTGACGACCTTCGCCTGTGT
This sequence comes from Mizuhopecten yessoensis, assembly GCF_002113885.1. Lineage (NCBI taxonomy): Eukaryota > Metazoa > Mollusca > Bivalvia > Pectinida > Pectinidae > Mizuhopecten > Mizuhopecten yessoensis. The sequence continues at coordinate 116,687 of NW_018406361.1, forward strand.
GATATGGCAATGTGGTCTATTTGAAGCGACGACCTCCCCTTTGTGAAAAGGCAATGTGGTATATTTGAAGTGATGACCTCCCCTTTGTGATAAGGCGATGTGGTTTATTTGAAGTGCCGACCTCCCCTTTGTGATAAGGCGATGTGGTCTATTTGAAGTGCCGACTATTTGTTTTTCAGTAACTCCATTTGGTGAAACCCAGGTAACTCAGTGACATGTTTTGTGAGGGAAAAAGTGTCCCTCCTATAGACTATTGAATGAACAAAAATCCACGAAAAGCTCTCCATTTTCGTTCATTTCGCCCAATACATTTGGGCCCATTTTTTTCTATTTACCTTTTTTATTTGAACCAACTTTTGCATTAAGATCGTCAATTATGATGAGGATGTCACGTTTTGGTATCAAATTACGATTGATTGTAATGAGTCGTAAAATTCATCTTTCTCCTCTTCGCTTGCATTGTTAGTTAGTGAATAAACCTGAATTATTGTTGTCATCTGACATTCCTAATGAAGGCATCGGGGCATCCCCTTACGCCGGTGGGTCATGCATGTCGGGCATCTATATGCCTGGACTCATCCGTGACCAAGTGGTTCTGCCTGGGGCCGCCGTGAAGTACCCAGATAACCGTCAGCCACCTCGAGAAGGATTCTATTAGGGCCGAGATCTGTTCTCTCTCACACATATTGTACAGTTTAAGGCTTATCTCTAACTTAAAACATAGCTCCCCTTTATTTTAATATAGAACACCTTTATTTTTAATATAAACCTGTTTTTTAACCTTTGTCTATGACAATTGGCTTTCTTTTGAAACTACTAGGGTAGCTCTCTCTCTGTGCATCCAACCATATCAATGCTGTTCACTGTTAAAACACAGCTAAAGGTAACATCATGACAGGTAGTTTTACCTTTGCCTGTGTTATATGTGATGAATAGCATCGATATGGCTGAATGCACAAATCATGCTTTTGGGGTGCACGGTTGAGTTCTGTAAGTTCATTTTCACCAAGTCATCCGACAGTGATGCAGGAATGTTCCTGAACCAATCTACGTGTTGTAATCCTAGTCATTCCAAGGACACCGACAGCGTTTTAAGTGATGTTTTATCACTGCAGGAACAGGGAAATTTTCCAAAAGTGGATTTCACTCTAAGAAATGACATGTTTTCTGATATTTCTGATAATGAAATGCAGGATATTACCCAGCAAATGCACCTAGTAGAACAGTAACAGTCCTCCACGTTTCCAACCCCACTACAGGAAGGTGACCTTGGAAATGTTCTGAAGAAGGGTTTGTGTCAGAACACAGAATATAAGATCAAATGGGCCATGAGGGTTTTAGATAACTGGCTGGAACAACGTCAAAGCAAGGGTTAAAGCAACAACATGTTTCGAAAGTTTGGCGACAATGTAATGGAATATTCACTTTCTGATCTGAATGAAGCCCTTAGCTATTTTGTTGTTGAGGTTTGAAACAAGGAGGGAGGAGAATATAGACCAAATACTGTTTACGAACTAATCATTAGTATCCAGCAATACTTTCGAACCAATGGACGTTTCCTCAATTTCCTTGATGATGCTGAGTTTTCACGACTACGTAAAATTTTGGATGCAAAAAACAAAAAACAAAAAACAAAAAAACCAAGCTCAAGTGATATCTGAAGAACAAGAAGATTATATGTGGAAGAATCAGATTCTTGGACGAGATACTGCTCAGAAACTTCTGGATTCTCTGTTGTATTAACCCTAACCCTAACCCTTTCTCAACTCCTTGGGGAGCATATTGCCGGTGCTCTCATTTCGGCGCTCACGGCTAGCATTCAACAATTTTAGCACTGCCCATCCACGTACTCATTTATAGCTGAGTAGACTGGAACAAGCGGAGTAATGTATCTTGCTCAAAGATACAGCACAGTGCCGACTAGAACCCGCTACCCTTCGGTCATGAGCCCAGCGTCCTACCACTGGACTACCATGCCTCCTCATTATTTATTTATGTATTTATTTTTATTTGCTTATTTATTTTGTTTATTTCAAAATTCACATTCCATTGATTTCATCTCTGGAGTGTAAGGTACCGCCATACGACTACAACACTGAGTCAACAATGCTAAGGAGTTAAGATAACAGATACATGAGTAACTACATATGTAGCAAGTTTCATTTCATCAAATTTAATGACAAGATGTCGTAGTCAATTGGATTGAATAACAGGCAAAGTCTATATAAATTCTCTCCGTAAAATGGCCAAAGTGGAATAAACAATGAGACATAATATTTTAGACATGTTGCAAATGAAAAAATTAACACAAAATAATTCATATTAACACAAGGCTAAGGGGAAGTAACTCATGAAGGAAACATCTCACACACCTCATTTAAGCATTGAACTGTTTTTGTATGGTATTTATGATCTATTTGAATGACACAGCTTTACATACATGTGTACCTGTACATTCAAAGTCCCAGTATGTTATTATTAGGAATCCCCCGAACAGTTCATATTTAAGCATTGAACTGTTTTTGTATGGTATTTATGATCTATTTGAATGACACAGCTTTGCAAGCAAACAACATAATGCGCGCTGTCATTCAAATAGATCATAAATACCATACAAAAACAGTTCAATACTTATATTTACGTTTTCTCTGCCTCTTATGTTCTTTTTTAACTTATAATTTATATTTAAAATTAAAAATGCCCGCCTTATCGACAGTCCACACAATTTCGTTCAATAGTTTGAACAGCGTATTGTCGCGTGCTGATTGGCAAACAAAGTAGTACTTTGAAATTTTAACAAACACTTCAATTTTATTCCACAATTCAGTATCAATACAATTGCGTATGATATGTCTATAGGGTGATTTAAGTTTATCAATAGAACTCTGAGCTGAAAGTTAGATTTGAAATTGTTTCGATTTNGCCTTGCCCTCCACGAGGGAGTTATTTTTGTGAAGAATCCAGGCGTGAATTTATTTGTTGATTGTATGGGAACCTGACAACAGTCGGTAGATTCTATAACAGCCTCGTTATTTGACCTGTCGTCAGAATTAAACTGATGAACCGTAGATGCGAGACGCGTGAAACTGATAGCGTTTGAAGTGAGTGATCTTGCGACGGAGCACAGGTTCGTTACTAATGTCTGAAATGTTTATGTGTGCTGTGACTTATATCATTAGGTCTGTAACATATCATTTATGTGTCAGTAGGTCTATAGAATATGTGTATTTCAGACATTTGTAACGAACCCCTGTTGACCAGTGCAGTGTAACACACGATATTTCTGATAAATTGCATGAGCGTTAAAATTGTTTCCATTGCCGGCATTGGTGATTTCAACCGAAGTGCATTTTGTACGATATTGCAGACCTTGGTCTTGTTTTCGTTGTAATAAAAGTGTTTTTCATTTTATTTTTTATTTTGCACATAAATTTACAATGACATTGTCAAATCTCACAATGCCCAGAGATATTTCAGCAGCCGTCATGTTTATTTACGCTAAGAATTGTGTCTCGTGATGTATGGTAGTTAAAGTCCCATCAACGACACAGCTTCCAAAGAGGCTATATAGTGACAATGCCATGCAAATGTAAATATACACACTTACACACACATACAAGTACATGTACAAATACATTTATTTCACATATATACACTATCCTAGACAGATATTGGCAGGCTTAGACCAATGTCTATGTGCATATATTGCACAGGTCACTGCTACCAACAACTGTTACAATTAAAAATAATAAGTTCATTTAATACATATAGAGTGTAATTATTTACAATGTCAAGATAAGTACACATACATGTAATAGACAGTAGTCATGCTCAAGTAGAATCTCCTGGATGTAATACAGAATATATAGTATATTTTTTTTAACATCGTGGCTTTACGTCATATAAAAATTAAAACGACGGGATTTTCCAATAAAAATATGCACATCATCAAGTATTCGTCTATTTGTAAGCCCATCACAATCAGGACAGCCCTGGAGAAGAATGTTTTTATCAATGTGATTGTGGTTTCCATAACTATTAAGAGAAGTGAACAAAGTAATTCTTTGATTATTAAAAATAGGACATTCCAAAAAGTAATGAGATACTGTTTCATGTTCAGCAGAGCAGGTACAAGCAGGACTATTAGTAAGATGGTCATGGTGTAAATCATAATTTAAATTACTGCAAGAGTTTCGAAGTTGACATAGAATAATACTTGCTCTTCGGTTACCTTCTGTTTTGAAAATTGAAACAGATTCACTATCAGAAATAATATCTTTATTCAAATATTTTTTTAATGCTGCAGGAGAGGGAGAATTAAGAAGATCAGAATTTGCAATGTTAATTGTGCGGCACATTTGAGGGAAAAAACTGTCAAAATAGTTATTAGTTCTACATAACGGTGGGTTGAAAAGCCTAGTTTGTCTGAGAGGGTAGGGGTTATCATTTTGATTATTAATAAAGGGATTTAAAACATTTTGTAAGTATTGAGGTGTCTGCCAATGCATAATTTTGTACATCATTACATGTTTGTGTTTATTTCGTCTTACAGATAGTGTTTCCCAACCTAGTTCATTGTATAGTTTGTCATGTGATACCCCAGAACGAAGACCTGTTATTATCCTAGCTGCTTCTAATTGTACAGATTCAAGAATATCTTTTGCCTGTTGTGTACAATTATCCCAAATAATATCTGCATATTCCAAAATTGGCCTAATAAATCCCATATATATTTTAATTAATGATTTTCTATTGACTTTAGTTTTGACATGGCGAAGAATATTAAGTCTATTGTAAGCTTTTTTGTATATATTCTGTATGTGCTGTTTCCATGTTGCATCATCTTGAAGTGTAAGTCCTAAGTGTTGATGTGATGATGTGTCTATGATTTGGCTATTTTGGAAAAATAGTGGGATGTGAAGGGTGTCTTGTTTTCTAGAAAATATGAGTGATTTTGTTTTACTTGGATTGAATTTAATGTCCCAAGTTGTTGCCCATTCACCTATGTTAGTAAGATCAGTGTTGAGAGATTGTGCGGCCTGTGCTGGGTTATTATCTATAATTACATACAGAGAAGTGTCATCAGCAAAAAGTTTGATATTGGTGGAAACATTAGTAGTGATATCGTTGATATAGAGAAGAAATAATAGGGGTCCGAGGACAAATCCTTGAGGTATCCTGTATTTACATTCTTAAATTGTGAAAAGTAACCTTCAGTATTTACTCTTTGCATTCTGTTAGACAGATAATTTTCAAACCACAAAAGTAGATTTCCATTTATACCATATAATTTAGATTTAAATAAAATACCTTCGTGCCATACTCTGTCGAAGGCTTTACTGATATCACAAAAAAACAAATTGAAGCTCTTTTCCTTTATCCATATTGCTTGCAATTTCATTATAAATAAACAAAAGCTAATTGACAGTAGAATCACCAGGTATAAAGCCAGACTGATTCTTAGTAATAATATTATTCTCAATCAAAAAGTTGTATAGATATTTAAAAAAAAAAAATCTATTATTTTACTGAAGCATGATGTAATTGAAATTGGTCGGTAATTTCTTTATAAATAGCATTAACATTTGTTTGTTTCCAACTAAAAGGTATTATACTAGACTCTAATGTCTTATTGAATAATAACATAAGAGGTAATTTAAGAGAAGCATGAAGCTTTTTCACAATTTTAGGAATAACACCACCAGATCCTGGGGTTTTATTTATGTTGAGTATATTAATTTGATCAGAAACATCTTGTTCAGTGATATGAATGTTTGATAGTGAATGAGGGGCATTGGGTTGTGCTGTTTGGGGTAATTCGAGGTCAGGTGTTGATGTAGAAATATTAGTGAAGTGATTTTTTGTGAAGTTTCGGAATCCATTGACAACGAGGTATTTCTATATCCTTATTAGAAAAAGGTCCTCGGAAAGAATAAAGTACAGAAGCTAAATAAGCTAGAAGTTCATCTAAGCAGCCCATTCATTTTTAATGACTGACCTGATAGATTTGACCAACTTTGAAAGTGAATATCATTCAGCATGCTCATTGTCTGACTTAGTCTTGTACATAATCCATCAGTATCTTGAAATTCATAATCCAGTTGCTCGTAGGAATCTCTCTATACTCAGGACCTCTCGTAACAAGCTTAAGTCGTTTTGCATTATCGATAATATTTAGATCACCAAGGGCAAGAATTTCTATTCCGTCTTCTACTTGGAATGAAGGCCATTAACGACTCTTATTCATCAGCTTCTTTCCTCAGTCTTTATTTCAAACATGACCAACGGGAACGGCCTTTTAATAAGCTGTACAACAAGCGTGACGACGTCGATTTTCCAGTCTTGGACTTTTCCTTTCTTGATAGCAACATCCGTGCGTCTACAACCTAGAGTATTACATGTTGTTGATTGCTCCGAATGTCATGATTTCTGTTATTGAAATCGAATGCTTAAATAAATCAGGGTTGATTATGGAGAGTTTTGTTGTCGTCATGAACTCATTCGGAAATTTGTTTTATTATATGAAGGTTGAAGTTTACTTGGTTTCTTTCGTATTTTTGGATTTGACCTAGATTGAAAGGGCGGGTGTTTGCGATGAAACAGAAGAAGGTTTCCCTTCTGGAACACTTAGTAATGTTGTGCTTTGTAATTTTTTCAAAGGTATGTGCATACTCAATTTTACACAGCACATTATACAGTTAAATGTTAAACAGCACATGATACAGTTAAAGGTTACACAGCACATTATACAGTTAAATTTTACACAGCACATTATACAGTTAAATGTTACACAACACATTATACAGTTAAAGGTTACACATCACATTATACAGTTAAAGGTTACACAGCACATAATACAGTTAAATTTTACACAGCACATTATACAGTTAAAGGTTACACAGCACATTATACAGTTAAAGGTTACACATCACATTATACAGTTCAAGGTTACACAGCACATTATACAGTTAAAGGTTACACAGAACATTATAAAGTTAAAGGTTACACAGCACATTATACAGTTAAATGTTACACAGCACATTATACAGTTAAATGTTACGCAGCACAGTATACAGTTAAATGTTACACAGCACATTATACAGTTAAATGTTACACTGCACATTATACAGTTAAATGTTACGCAGCACAGTATACAGTTAAATGTTACACAGCACATTATACAGTTAAAGGTTACACAGCACATTATACAGTTAAATGTTACCCGCTGGCGTTCACAAAATGCTTTCGTTTTAGTGGTTTTTGCGGGGTGTGTTTTAATGAATGTCGTTTATTTACTCGTTCTGGCACAGATATTTCGGCAAAAATACTGCATGGATAATCGGTACTTTTTGTTCACATATGATCATCTACATGATAAATGTGACTGCATGTGGTTATGTTTGTATGAAGTTAAATGATAATTAAACAACTTCTAGAAGGTTACTTTATTATATAAAAATAAACGGATGAACGAGAAAAAACGTTGCTGTATTAGAAACATAAAGAATGAACGGCTACTGTATTATTGAGAAATGAATGGCTATGGGCAGTAGCGATAATTTTATAAATCGACCTGCTAGGCCGAAAAATGTTTCTTATCTAAGTCCGTGATAAGGGAAATACATTTGTTAATCGACTACAAAATTCAATATCGGTTTTCGCCGGAATAACTTTTCCTTAGATGTTAAGAAATTTCCAGTAGAATGATTTATAATTTCAAGTGTATTACCCTGGTAGAAACTAAATTTTAAAACAGCATCAGTCTCCTGACGTTTCTAAGTGAGCCACGCCCATTACACACTCTAAGTGAGCCATGCCAGTGAGCCACGCCCATTACACACTCAGTGTTGAAGGGGAGGTAATTCTAGCAACTTTGGTAGCGCTTTTATTTCTGTAATCGACTAACAATACCAACATGGCGGACAATTTCACATATTTATATGATTTATCAGGGGCTATTCAAGTATTGTTTGCTGGCTATCGCAAGCAGGTGGTGACTAGTCCCGTACTTTTGTCACAAGTTTTTGGACATATAGTTTACCAAATGGCTATTGGTGCTAAATATTTCAAAAAAACAATATGTTCTTTTCGTTTTCGTTTTTTTTTTTATTTTAAAAATCTGTTTATTAATCGTTATTTTTTTATTTTTTTTAATTGATTAACATATTATGAACAAGTAACATATACATCAGATTGATAAATTGCACCCCTAAAGTTCACAGCAGCTTTAACACACCACTCAAAGCTATAATATATCGTTATCGTTTTTAATATAGATAATTTTAATTTCAACATGATATGCATTGTCTACTTTATTACATTTATATTTGTTTTCAATTTTTATCAGCTGTGCTTAAACAAAGGAATTAACAATACACATGTTCACGATTCATGTTCAGTCATCGTTTATACATTTAAGCATTAAACTGCCTTAGGAACAGGGTTGCAGACAAAATGAATAACGCGCGTTCTGCTTATTTGTGTGCAATCCTGTTAGGTGTTGTAGGACAATAACATGGAACAGAATGCTGTTTTATGCTCATATTTGTTTTTGTTTTTTTTAAATCATTTCTTAGTTCACAACGCACTTTTGAATTTGAATTTCGCAGTTTTTGTTCAAGAGGTAGAACAGCTCATGGGATTGCTCCCGAACTGTTGTCTCGTGCATTTTCCCGTAAAAAATATAGTTCTTGGAAATAAACACAAAAATATCGATATTATTTCCCTAATTTAATCAATCAATATATTCAATTCACATTTTATAATAGTCTTACATAAAACGGTGAATACTATTGAATCTTAGCGAGGTTGTTTGCTTATCTGCTTGCTAGTACGCAGGGGAATAGCTGTCCGGTAGTTAGTCGGTCCCGTGGATATATCACTACGCTATGTTATGGTTATGGCATCTAAACACGGAACTAGCCTTGGTAGTGTTATATAGTGGCAATGCAGAGCAAATTTAAATAGTTATGGGTAAATGTGATCAATCATAACTTTTCACTATCAACACCAATCTACTGTTAATTTTATAGAAACAGAAGTGAGGATGATTACATCATTACAGAGAAACAATGAGTGTTGCCGGTAATATCTCAGACAAACAAAGAGTGCGGAAAGTGACCCTGTTACAAACAATGAGTGAGGAAAATTACTACGTTATAAACCAAGAGAGCAGACGATTGTGTTACGACCTCTGTGGATATTGAGAATGCCTACTGTACACAAAAGCAAGAACATTTGTCTGCTGAATGTATGTAGCCAGTGTGTAATATAGGTCATCAAATTGATTTCAGTAAACGAATAATATAGTTATACGCAAACATTTCGTTTCTAAAATTCTACGGTTCGATTTGGATATCTCGTAAGTTGTAGAGCAGATTACAAATTAGTCTACAGACTTTCCTTTGTCCTACAAATCGAATTTAGGCAAATGCGACGTACCGCTATAGTTATTGAAATAACCTACAGGGGTTTCAATATATTACAAGAGGCAAATTGCATAGAATTCCATTTCCCAATGTATATAAATGTACGTATCTACAAATACTGGTGTAATGGAAGAAATGGCTGTGTCATCATGTTTAGCGCGTGATCATGCTTTTCTAATCAAGATACCTCATATTTTGTCTCATATCCTTAGGTTATGAATAATCAGGTATCCTATGAACATGTACTTAAACATATCATATCACCTGCTATAATGACTTATATCACCTGTTATAGTGACTTGTATAACCTGTTATAGTGACTTATAACATCTGTTATAGTGACATATATCACCTGTTATAGTGAATAATATCACCTGTTATAGTGACTTTAACAACCTGTTATAGTGACTTATATCACCTGTTATAGTGACCTTTATCACCTGTTATAGTGATTTATATATCACCTGTTATAGTGACTTATATCATCTGTTATAGTGACATATATCATCTGTTATAGTGACTTATATCATCTGTTATAGTGACTTATATCAACTGTTAGAGTGACTTATATCACCTGTTATAGTGACTTAACAACCTGTTGCAGTGACTTATATCACTTGTTATAGTGACCTTTATCACCGGTTATAGTGATTTATATATCACCTGTTATAGTGACGTATAACATTTGTTATAGTGACTTATATCACCTGTTATAGTGACCTTTATCACCTGTTATAGTGATTTATATATCACCTGTTATAGTGACGTATATCATCTGTTAAAGTGAATTATATCACCTGGTATAATGACTTATATCGCCTGTTATAGTGACGTATATACTTACATCACCTGTTATAGGGACACATACCACCTGTTAAAGTGACGTATAACATCTGTTATAGTGACATTTATCACCGGTTATAGTGATTTATATATCTCCTGTTATAGTGGCGTATAACATTTGTTATAGTGACTTAGTGACCTTTATCACCGGTTATAGTGACTTACATCACCTGTTATAGTGACACATACCACCTGTTATAGTGACATATATCACCTGTTATAGTGACGTATAACATCTGTTAAAGTGACTCATATCACTTTTTATAGCGACTTATATAACCTGTTATAGTGACTCATATCCGCTGTTATAGTGACTTACCGTGACGTATATCATCTGTTTTAGTGACATATATCATCTGTTATAGTTACTTATATCACCTGTTATGATGAATTATATTACCTGTTATAGTCACTTATATCACCTGTTATAGTGACTTACATCACCTGTTATAGTGACTCATAACACCTGTTTAGTGACTTGTATCACCTGTTATAGTGAACTATATCAACTGTTAGAGTGACTTATATCACCTGTTATAGTGACTTATATCGCCTATTATAGTGACTTACCGTGACGTATATCATCTGTTTTAGTGACATATACCATCTGTTATAGTTACCTATATCACCTGTTATGATGAATTATATTACCTGTTATAGTCACTTATATCACCTGTTATAGTGACTTATATCACCTGTTATAGTGACTCATATCACCTGTTATAGTGACTTGTATCACCTGTTATAGTGAACTATATCAACTGTTAGAGTGACTTATATCACCTGTTATAGTGACTTATATTGCCTATTATAGTGACTTATATCATCTGTTATAGTGACTTATATCACCTGTTATAATGACTTATATCACCTGTTATAGTGACTCATATCACCTGCTATATTGACTTTTATCACCTGTTATAGTGTCTAATATCACCCGTTATAGTGACTTACATCACCTGTTATAGTGACTCATATCACTTGATAGTGACTTACATCACCTGTTATAGTGACTTATATCATCTGTTATAGTGAGTTATATCGCCTGTTATAGTGACTTATATCACCAGTTATGATGAATTATACCACCTGTTATAGTGAAGTATATCATCTGTTTTAGTGACACATATCACCTGTTATAGTGACATATATCACCTGTTACAGTGACGTATATCATCTGTTATAGTGACTTACATCAGCTATTATAGTGACGTATATCATCTGTTATAGTGACTTACATCAACTGTTATAGTGACATATATCACCTGTTATAGTGAGGTATATCATCTGTTATAGTGACTTATATCGCCTGTTATAGTGACTTATATCACCAGTTATGATGAATTATACCACCTGTTATAGTGACTTATATCACCTGTTATAGTGACATATATCGCCTGTTATAGTGACTTACATCACCTGTTATAGTGACTTATATCACCTGTTATAGTGACGTTTATCACTAGTTATATCGACTTATATCACCTGATATAGTGTCTTATATCACCTGTTATAGTGACTTATATCACCTGTTATAGTGACTTATATCATCTTTTATAGTGACTTATTTCACCTGTCATAGTGACTTATATCACCTGTTATAGTGACTTATATCACCTGTTATAGTGACGTATATCATCTGTTTTAGTGACTTTCATCAACTGTTATAGTGACATATATCACCTGTTATAGGGACTTATATCGTCTGTTAAAGTGACTTTTATCGCCTGTTATAGTGACTTATATCACCAGTTATGATGAATTATACCACCTGTTATAGTGACTTATATCACCTGTTATAGTGACATATATCACCTGTTATAGTGACTCATATCACTTGTTATAGCGACTTATATCACTTGTTATAGTGTCTTATATCACCTGTTATAGTGACTAATATCACCTGTTATAGTGACGTATATCGCCTGTTATAGTGACTTACATCACCTGTTATAGTGACTTATATCGCCTGTTATAGTGACTCATATCACTTGTTATAGTGACTTATATCACCTGTTATAGTGACTTATATCACCTGTTATGGTGACGTATATCATCTGTTTTAGTGACTTTCATCAGCTGTTATAGTGACTGACATCACCTGTTATGGTGACTTATATCACCTGTTATAGTGACTTACATCCACTGTTATGATGAATTACACCACCTGTTATAGTGACGTATATAATCTGTTTTAGTGACACATATCACCTGTTATAGAGACCTATATCACCCGTTGTAGTGACATATATCACCTGTTATAGTGACATATATCACCGGTTATAGTGACGTATATCATTTGTTTTAGAGACATATATCACCTGTTATAGTGACTTATATCATCTGTAATAGTGACTTATATCACCTGTAATAGTGACTTACATCACCTGTAATAGTGACGTATATCATCTGTTATGGTGACTTACATCTCCGGTAGTAGTGACATATATCAACTTTAATAGTGACGTATATCATCTGTTTTAGTGACTTATCTCACTTGTTATAGTGTCTTACATCACCTGTAATAGTGACTTATATCACCTGTTATAGTGACTTACATCACCTGTTATGGTGACTTATATCACGTGTTATAGTGACGTATATCATCTGTAATAGTGACTTATATCACCTGTTATAGTGACTTATATCACCTGGTCTAGTGATTTATATCATCTGTCATAGCAACTTATACCACCTGTTATAGTGACGTATATCATCTGTTTAAGTGACATATTGCACCTGTTATTGTGACACATATCACCTGTTATAGTGACATATATCACCTGTTATAGTGACGTATATCATCTGTTATAGTGACTTACATCACCTGTTATAGTGACGTATATCATCTGTTATAGTGACTTGTATCACCTGTTATGGTGACTTATATCACTTGTAATAGTGACTTATATCACCTGTAATAGTGACTTATATCACCTGTTATAGTTACTTGTATCACCTGTTATGGTGACTTATATCAGCTGTTATAGTGATTTATATCACCTGTTAAAATGACTTATTTCACCTGTTATAGTGACTTATATAGCCTGTTATAGTGAATTATATCGCCTGTTATAGTGACTGGTATCACCTGTTATGGTGAACTATATCACCTGTATTACTGACGTATATCACCCGTAGTAGTGACTTACATCACCTGTAATAGTGACGTATATCACCTGTTATGGTGACTTACATCACTTGTATAATTGACATATATCACTTGTTATAGTGACTTATATCACCTGTAATAGTGACTTACATCACCTGTTTTAGTGACTTATATCACCTGTTATGGTGACTTATATCACCTGTTATAGTGACGTATAGCATCTGTTATAGTGACGTATATCACATGTTATAGTGACCTATACCGCATGTTATAGTGAATTATATCGCCTGTTATAGTTACTTATATCACCTGTTATGGTACACTATATCACCTGTTATAGTGACTTTTATTACATACTTACTAATAAATACGTTTTTTTTGTATATGCGATACGAAACAATTGCTCTAACCCATATCAGCCCTCGCCGTATCACACCCCAAAACCCGTATCAGCCCCCGCCTTATCACACCCCAAAACCCGTATCAGCCCTCAAAACCCATATCACACCCCTTTTGGAAAAAAATCGTTTTGCAATATTTCAAAAATAAAAATAAATCATAAGGTAGTAGTTTTTATTAGTAAGTATGTAATAAACAGAATAAAACATGCCTTTTTCCATATCACACCCAGTATCAACCCTCGACCAATATCAGCCCTCGGGCCTTCGGCCCTTGGGCTGATATTGCAGTCTCGGGTTGATACAGGGTGTGATATGGAAAAGGGCATGTATTATTCTCTATATATCACCTGTTAAAGTGACTCATATCACCTGTTATAGTGACTCATATCACTTGCTATAGTGACTTATATCAACTGTTATAGTGACTTATATCACCTGTTATAGTGACTCATATCACGTGTTATGGGACTGATATCATCTGTTATCTTGATTTATAACACCTGTTAAAATGACTTATATCACCTGTTATAGTGACTCATATCACCTACTATAGTGACTCATATCACCTGTTAAAGTGACTTATATCACCTGTTAGAGTGACTCATAACACGTGTTTTAGTGACGTATATCATCTGTTTTAGAGACTTATATTACCTGTTATAGTGACATATATCATCTGTTATAGTTACGTATATCACCTGTTATGATGCATTATATCACCTGTTATAGTGACTTATATCACCTGTTATAGTGACTTATATCACCTGTTATAATGACTCATATCATCTGTTATAGTTACTTACATTACTTGTTATAGTGACTTATATCATCTGTTATAGTGACTTATATCACCTGTTATAGTGACGTATATCATCTGGTTTAGTGACTTTCATCACCTGTTATATTGACTTATATCGCCTGTTATAGTGATTATATTACCAGTTATGATGAATTATACCACCTGTTATAGTGACGTATATCATCTGTTTTAGTGAAACATATCACCTGTTATATTGACATATATCACCTGTTATAGTGACATATATCATCTGTTATAGTGACGTATATCATCTGTTTAAGTGACATATATTACCTGTTATAATGACACATATATCCTGTTATAATGACATATATTAATTGTTATAGTGACATATATCACCTGTAATAGTGACTTATATCACCTGTCATAGTGACGTATATCACCTGTAATAGTGACGTATATCATCTGTTATAGAGACTTACATCACCTGTAGTAGTGACTTATATCATCTGTAATAGTGACTTACATCACCTGTTATGGTGACTTATATCACCTGTTATAGTAACGTATATCATCTGTAACAGTGACTTATATCACCTGTTATAGTGACTTATACCGCCTGTTATAGTGAATTATATCGCCTGTTATAGTGACTTGTATCACCTGTTATGGTGAACTATATCACCTGTGATAATGACTCATATCACCTGTGATAGTGACTTATATCACCTGGTCTAGTGACTTATATCATCTGTTATAGCGACTTATACCACCTGTTATAGTGACGTATATCATCTGTTTAAGTGACATATATTGCCTGTTATAATGACACATACCACCTGTTATAGTAACATATATCATTTGTTATAGTGACTGATATCACCTGTTATAGTGACTCATATCACCTACTATAGTGACTCATATCACCTGTTAAAGTGACTAATATCACCTGTTATAGTGACTTATATAGCATGTTATAGTGAATTATATCGCCTGTTATAGTGACTTGTGTCACCTGTTATGGTGAACTATATCACCTGTTATAGTGACTTATATCACCTGTTATAGAGACTCATATCACCTGCTATAGTGACTCATATCACCTGTTAGAGTGACTTACATAACCTGTTATAGTGACGTATATTATCTGTTTAAGTCACATATATCACCTGTTATAGTGACATATATCACCTGTTATAGTGACATATATCACCTGTTATAGTGACGTATATCATTTGTTTTAGCGACATATATCACCTGTTATTGCGACATATATCACCTGTAATAGTGACGTATATCATCTGTAATAGTGACTTACATCACCTATAATTTTGACGTATATCATCTTTTATAGTGACTTACATCACCTGTAGTAGTGTCTTATATCACCTGTAATAGTGACTTATATCACCTGTTATAGTTACTTATATCATCTGTTATAGAGACTTACATCACCTGTAGTAATGACTTATAGCATCTGTAATAGTGACGTATATCACCTGTAATAGTGACGTATATTATCAGTTATGGTGACTTACATCACCTGTAGTAGTGACATATATCACCTGTAATAGTGACGTATATCATCTGTTATAGTGACTTACATCACCTGTTATGGTGACTTATATCACCTGTTATAGTGACTTACATCACCTGTTATGGTGACGTATATCATCTGTTATTGTGACTGACATCACTTGTATAAGTGATATATATCACTTGTTATAGTGACTTACATCACCTGTAATAGTGACTTACATCACCTGTTATAGTGACTTATATCAGCTGTTATGGTGACTTACATCACCTGTTATAGTAACGTATATCATCTGCTATAGTGACTTACATCACCTGTTAAAGTGACTTATATCACCTGTAATAGTGACGTATATCACCTGTAATAGTGACATATATCATCTGTTATTGTTACTTACATCACTTGTATAAGTGACAAATATCACTTGTATAAGTGACTTATATCACTTGGTATAGTGACTTATATCACCTGTTATGGTGACTTATATCACCTGTTATAGTGACGTATAGCATCTGTAATAGTGCCTAACATCAACTGTAATAGTGACGTATATCATCTGTTATAGTGACTTACATCACCTGTAGTAGTGACTCATATCACCTGTTATAGTGACTTATATCACCTGTTATGGGACTGATATCATCTGTTATCTTGATTTATAACACCTGTTAAAATGACTTATATCACCTGTTATAGTGACTCATATCACCTACTATAGTGACTCATATCACCTGTTAAAGTGACTTATATCACCTGTTATAGTGACGTATATAGCATGTTATAGTGAATTATGTCGCCTGTTATAGTGACTTGTATCACCTGTTATGGTGAACTATATCACCTGTTATAGTGACTTATATCACCTTTTATAGAGACTCATTTCACTTGCTATAATGACTCATATCACCTGTTAAAGTGATATATATCACCTGTATTAGTGACGTATATCATCTGTTATTGTGACTGACATCACTTGTATAAGTGACATATATCACTTGTTATAGTGACTTACATCACCTGTAATAGTGACTTACATCACCTGTTATAGTGACTTATATCAGTTGTTATGGTAACGTATATCATCTGTTATAGTGACTTATATCACCTGTTATAGTTACTTGTATCACCTGTTATGGTGACTTATATCAGCTGTTATAGTGATTTATATCACCTGTTAAAATGACTTATATCACCTGTTATAGTGACTTATATAGCCTGTTATAGTGAATTATATCGCCTGTTATAGTGACTGTTATCACCTGTTATGGTGAACTGTATCACCTGTTATACTGATTTATATCACCTGTTATAGTGACTCATAGCACCTGCTATAGTGACTCATATCACCTGTTCAAGTGACATATATCACCTGTATTACTGACGTATATCACTCGTAGTAGTGACTTACATCACCTGTAATAGTGACGTATATCACCTGTTATAGTGACTTACATCACTTGTATAAGTGACATATATCACTTGTCAAGTGACTTACATCACCTGTAATAGTGACTTACATCACCTGTTTTAGTGACTCATATCACTTGTTATAGTGACTTACATCACCTGTTATAGTGACGTATATCACCTGTTATAGTGACTTATATCATCTGTTAAAGTGACTCATATCACCTGTTATAGTGACTCATATCACTTGTTATAGTGACTTATATCACCTGTTATAGTGACTCATATCACTTGTTATAGTGACTTACATCACCTGTTATAGTAGCTTATATCACCTGTTATAGTGACTCATATCACTTGCTATAGTGACTTATATCACCTGTTATAGTGACTTATATCCCCTGTTATAGTGACTTATATCACCTGTTATGGGACTGATATCATCTGTTATCTTGATTTATAACACCTGTTAAAATGACTTATATCACCTGTTATAGTGACTCATATCACCTACTATAGTGACTCATATCACCTGTTAAAGTGACTTATATCACCTGTTATAGTGACGTATATCACCTGTTATAGTGACTTATATCACTTGTTATAGTGACTTACATCACCTGTTATAGTGACGTATATCATTTGTTTAAGTGACATATATCATGTTATAGTTACTTATATCACCTGTTATAGTGACTTACATCACCTGTTATGGTGACTTATATCACCTGTTATAGTGACTGATATCACCTGTTATAGTGACTCATATCACTTGCTATAGTGACTTATATCCCCTGTTATAGTGACTTATATCACCTGTTATGGGACTGATATCATCTGTTATCTTGATTTATAACACCTGTTAAAATGACTTATATCACCTGTTATAGTGACTTACATCACCTGTTATGGTGACATATATCACCTGTTATAGTGACTTACATCACCTGTTATAGTGATTTATATATCACCTGTTATAGTGACTCATATCACCTACTATAGTGACTCATATCACCTGTTAAAGTGACTTATATCACCTGTTATAGTGACTTACATCACCTGTTATAGTAGCTTATATCACCTGTTATAGTGAATCATATCACTTGCTATAGTGACTTATATCCCCTGTTATAGTGACTTATATCACCTGTTATGGGACTGATATCATCTGTTATCTTGATTTATAACACCTGTTAAAATGACTTATATCACCTGTTATAGTGACTGATATCACCTGTTATAGTGACGTATATCATCTGTAATAGTGACTTACATCACCTGTAATAGTGACTTTCATCACCTGTTATAGTGACTTATATAACCTGTTATATTGACTTACATCACCTGTTATAGTGACGTATATCATCTGTTTTAGTGACTTTCATCACCTGTTATAGTGACTAATATCGCCTGTAATAGTGACTTATATCACCAGTTATTATGAATTATGCCACCTGGTATAGTGACGTATATCATCTGTTTTAGTGACACATATCGCCGGTTCTAGTGACATATATCACCTGTTATATTGACTTATATCACCTGTTATAGTGACGTATATCATCTGTTTTAGTGACTTTCATCACCTGTTATAGTGACTTATATCACCTGTTATATTGACTTACATCACCTGTTATAGTGACGTATATCATTTGTTTAAGTGACATATATTACCTGTTATAATGACACATATCACCTGTTATAGTGACATATATCACTTGTTATAGTGACATATATCACCTGTTATAGTGACGTATATCATCTGTTTTAGTGACACATATCACCTGTAATAATGACTTACATCACCTGTAAAAGTGACGTATATCATCTGTTATAGTGACTTACATAACCTGTTATAGTGACGTATATTATCTGTTTAAGTCTCATATATCACCTGTTATAGTGACATATATCACCTGTTATAGTGACATATATCACCTGTTATAGTGACGTATATCATCTGTTTTAGTGACACATATCCCCTGTAATAATGACTTACATCACCTGTAAAAGTGACGTATATCATCTGTTATAGTGACTTACATCACCTGTAGTAGTGTCTTATATCACCTGTAATAGTGACGTATATCACCTGTAATAGTGACGTATATCATCTGTTATGGAGACTTACATCACCTGTAGTAATGACTTATATCATCTGTAATAGTGACGTATATCACCTGTAATAGTGACGTATATCATCAGTTATGGTGACTTACATCACCTGTAATAGTGACGTATATCATCAGTTATGGTGACTTACATCACCTGTAGTAGTGACATAAATCACCTGTAATAGTGACGTATATCATCTGTTATAGTGAATTACATCACCTGTTATAGTGACTTATACCGCCTGTTATAGTGAATTATATCGCCTGTTATAGTGACTTGTATCACCTGTTATGGTGAACTATATCACCTGTTATAATGACTCATATCACCAGTGATATTAACTTATATCACCTGGTCTAGTGACTTATATCATCTGTTATAGCGACTTATACCACCTGTTATAGTGACGTATATCATCTGTTATAGTGAATTACATCACCTGTTATAGTGACGTATATCATTTGTTTAAGTGACATATATCACCTGTTATAGTGACGTATATCATCTGTAATAGTGACTTACATCACCTGTAATAGTGACGTATATCATCTCTTATAGTGACTTACATCACCTGTAGTAGTGACTCATATCACCTGTTATAGTGACTTATATCACCTGTTATAGTGACTTATATCACCTGTTATGGGACTTATATCATCTGTTATAATGATTTATAACACCTGTTAAAATGACTTATATCACCTGTTATAGCGACGTATAGCATTTGTTATTGTGACTTATATCAAATGTTATAGTGACTTATACCGCATGTTATAGTGAATTATATCGCCTGTTATAGTTACTTGTATCGCCTGTTATGGTGAACTATATCACCTGTTATAGTGACTTCTATCACCTGTTAAAGTGGGGTTATTCTTAACCTCTTTCGCGACAACCTTTTCTATACTTCTTCTGCATTTCCTTACCAAAGGTTTTACTTTGTGTCTGGCTTTCACGTGTTCGTTGTATTTCCCTATTTCCCTATTTCCCTTGTTTTAATTATCTTTTGAAATTACGTACTTTGATCTTGTGTCTGATGCGCGGCTTATTATTTCCTTCCAGTATATCGATAGTTCTTTTCTTATTTGTTCGTAATCGCCTTTATTGTAATTATACTTAGTTGTTTTGCTAAATCTGTGTATTTTTGTACAGTTCAATTAAAAAAATATAGTGCCATTATCACTCTTTCCTAGTCCGCTTTTTATTTCAATGTTACTCATCATATCTTGTTCGTTTGTGAATATCAGATCTAAAATACTGGGCTCGTTATTTGCTCTTATTCTTGTTGGATTCTTTATGTGTTGTAATAGAAATGCATCTTTGGCCGATTCGAGGAATTGATATTCCAAATGTTTTACTCCTCTAGATGAATTCCACTGATTTCAATTTTTATTTTTTAAATTAAATCCCCCATTACTATTAAGTGGGTTGTTTTTACTTCCACTATATCGGTAAGTAGCGCATAAATCCATATTATTTTCGTCTACGCTGTTTGGACTCCTATAGAGGCATCCAATTGTTAAGATTGTGTGCCGTGTATATGATGATTCCTCTCGAACCATTTTCTTGTTCTATCTCCCCAGGAAATACTTCAAATCAATCGATATCCAACTCGGACTTGTTTAAGCCTCGACTACTTCAATGATATCTAACTTCTCCTTTCTGATTATAGATTTCAGTTCGTCTATTTTGTTTGTGAGTGTGTCTGCATTTGTAAACATACATCGGAATTTATCCGCATGCGTTATTATTTTCTTGCTGCCAACGGGCCGATCTTCCTGTTCCATGATGGCCCCCGTTACCCGGTATATGAATTCCCCCGATTCTTTCCTTTCCCTGAATTTTGCCTCACCTCTCAGGTGTTTTCTTTTTCACGTTCGTTTTTGGTGAGATGAATGGTTCCCACCGCGACATTTTTGTCCCTAGAGGGCGCGGGTGTACTAGGGGGTATCGCTCTTTTTAAAAGGAGGCGCGATCTGGTGTATACGGCCTAATTTCACGTTGACGCCTGTAGTCGCTGATGGATGGTGAACTTACAGGTGAAGTACTGCTGTGTATCACGGTCCGTGTACCACAATGTTCTGGAAGTGGAGGACACAACTTTCCCCGAGAGCCAGGTCTACAACGTACGGGTGCCCCCGTACGACAAAGAAGAACTGAAGTGGAGGGTCGCCATAAAGAGATGCGATCGGGCAAACCGTCACCGGCTGATGTTGTGTGTAACGCACACTTCGTTCAAACTGATTATAAAAACATGATTAGGTATGAAATAGGAAACTTTTTGCTTCTCCTCTTTCATTACTCCCTATCTGAATGATTTGTTGATTTATTTATTTCCTTTCCATGGCTTCAATACTCGCCTCAAACAGTCTAGGATTTATGTAAACATACAGTATTATGTCAAATAAAAACTGCAGTACTAGCCCGAGTTTCCTCTGGCCCTAACACCAGACTTGGACATTTTGACATATTGGTGTCTGACATTTTTACATGTTGATGTCTGGTACCAGACATCTGTATGTCAAAATATATAAGTCTGGTGTCAGGGCCAGCGGAAACTCGGGCTAGTATTGCAGTGCCTACCCTAAAGTTGTTATTGGCATTCATTATATGCCCTGTTAAAAGTTAGAAATCCTGCTCTATAGAAACATAGTTTCAATATTTTGCCAACATAAAAAAATGCTTACCTATCTACCATATTTATTCCGAGGATGATAGGGGGAAATACTACTCGNAACTTGGACATTTCGACATATTGGTGTCTGACATTTTTACATGTTGATGTCTGGTACCAGACATCTGTATGTCAAAATATATAAGTCTGGTGTCAGGGCCAGCGGAAACTCGGGCTAGTATTGCAGTGTACGATATTGTGCTTACCCTAAAGTTGTTATTGGCATTCATTATATGCACTGTTAAAAGTTAGAAATCCTGCTCTATAGAAACATAGTTTCAATATTTTGCCAACATAAAAAAATGCTTACCTATCTACCATATTTATTCTGAGGATGATAGGGGGGAATACTACTCGAACAGTGTTAGAGGTTTATGCGCCGAGATACTTATGACAGACGTCGCATAACAGTCGGCAAAATCAGGAAGAAAAAATTATCAGAAGGGGATCAGTGGTCATGTTGTAGTGTTATAGTTTAGAATTGATTATGCTGGTATGCTAATTGTCATGATCATTATGCAGATTTACATTTCATTTCATAAATAACAAAAACAATATCTGATTTATAACACAAATTTAATAAAAGTTTTGAACACATAAGCTATGGCAATGAATATGAACATCATAATAAAACTAATTATGTCTAATTGGCATAGAAACATAGGAATGACTTTGTAAGGGGCAGGACACTTGATAAGGTAATTTATTATTTTTGCATATGACAACTCGGGCAGCCACACTTCAAAGCGACAAGCATCATGCAGCTTCTTTTCAAATTAGCGAGTAGCAATTGTGTTGCTTTTAAAATAACAATTACTGAATAATAGAAAAATCAAATTACCCAGAAAAATCGCTCAACTTGTTCACAGTGTACTTATGGAAGCTGAGCACGTTTTGCTGTACAATTAGAGGAAGTATGAGCCAGAGTTACCAGGATTTTCAGTTGACGCTAGACTAATATTTTATAGCATGTTTTGACTCCCTAAAATAAAATTTGACTCCTTGGTTTTAAAGACAGGTTTATTTGACCTATGTTTTGACACTCAAAAATTCATGAAGAATTCAATTTTACTTTTGAAATTATTAAATGCCAAGATTCAGCTAAAAGCCATGAACACTTTTTATCATTTAAGGATGTAGCACTTCCAAAAACTGGAACTATCCATATATAGGAAACTTATTTGTTTGGTATGTGTATATATCTTTGATAAATCATGAAACCATTTTTGTGCTCAAACCAACATTCTTATTTCAAGAATAAGCTCTTCTGATTTTAAGCGGTTTTTGGTTTGAAGTGATTAGTCTCTCTACAATTCTTCATAATCAGTGGGAAATTGTGATTTACACAGAAATAATTAATTGGGCTTGAGTACAAAATCTGAGTTTGAGCAAAACCTGGAGAATGGTTTCATAAATATGTGCTCATGATTTCAACTCCAGACTCCAGATCAGTATACTAAACCTACTGAGCTACCTGATCGTCACTACTGTTATACATATCTAAATACAGTAGAATTCTGTAGTGTTTTGTCTGCCGCAGCAGGACATGGATCTTTAATTATTTTTGTTTTATGAATTATTTGTTACATTTNCAGGCAATATTGATGAAACTGCAAACTGAAGAAATTGTTGAGGATAGTTCAATCACAGCAGTCAGTACAGGGATCCAATATAACATTGGTGAATGTGGAATGTGTAGCTTTCATAACTGTGGTAACATTGCTAAAGCAGTCCAGTACTGGACTGGATTTTCTTGCATCAAGAATTATTTATATTTGTTTCTCACTTCTTAATTTCAGAGCCCCCTTAGTGGACAAAAATGCCTTGTCAATATACTGGACATATTGTTTCATTAGTATAAATAAGCCCACCTTCTGTTATCCACTCATCTTTCATTCTATAATGATTGCTTGGAATTTAATTTTTGTCTCCAAGTCGAGAAAACTTTTAGCAATCTGTAAAATACATAAAAAATGTACTTTTATGTTTGGTGACTGCAAACTACATTGATTTTGGCTTATTGCAAGATAAATTTAAGATACAAGTACATGTATATATTAAATGAATATATATCTTGAAGTTGTCAACCATTAAGATATTTTTTATACCATCTTTGCCATAATTAATGCTCCTCACTCAATAAGTACCCCTCCTCCTTTTTCAGGAGGTATTTACGCCTGGTGATCATGGATTTGCTGCTCACAAATAAGTCTTAAAAAACAAGGGACTTGAATGCTGTCTTGTCACAGTTTTCCTAATGATCATGATTATATATATAGTAAGTTATATAATAATAATAGTATGAGTAAACTTTTTTCTGCTTAAGCTCTTGTCTTATTACCCGAATAAGAACCCCATTTCAACAATTTTTGAGTGCCCTTTTTGCTAATTATAGCAAATATGATAATATTGACAATAAAAATCTATAGAAAGTAACAAGGATATTGACCTTGACCTTTTTACATATGAGAAGCAATGTAAGTCATGAAATGTTTCACATAATATAGGTTTAGTGTGGGTAACGGACTGAATTCACAGTACTCAGTGTCAAATTCTATCTTTTGGACAAGCATGTATACAAAAGTACATGTATATATAAGAAACGGAAACATCTTGCTGGTTGTTATAAATGATGTGCAACCTACAAATGGACATCTTATTTCAAGTGTAGCCTTTTCATCGTTGATCCCATCAGGTGAAGCCCCCCGATTTGGATACTTTGGGTGTACAAACAGTCCAGCCCTCTTCACATGTAACATCATTGTTTGTTCAAATTTGGTTAAAGCTTTCTTTTCATAATTTTGTCCATGCTGATTGGCTTTTGTGTTAAGAGTCCAAGATGAAACAAGACTCTCACAAAGTTCCCCCATGTTTCGATGACAGGTAGCATGTGTGACTTCCCCAAACCTAGATGCAGTTACC
>NW_018406361.1:141894-169189 GCF_002113885.1 Mizuhopecten yessoensis
TGGATACTTTGGGTGTACATACAGTCCTGCCCTCTTCACATGTAACATCATTGTTTGTTCAAATTTGGTTAAAGCTTTCTTTTCATAATTTTGTCCATGCTGATTGGCTTTTGTGTTAAGATTCCAAGTTGAAACAAGACTCTCACAAAGTTCCCCCATGTTTCGATGACAGGTAGCATGTGTGACTTTCCCAAACCTAGATGCAGTAATCTTCCACTGTTTCTCCTCCACCCCCTTTTTTTTACTTTTCACTTGGAATTTGGTTTGGGTCTCCAACTCCCGAGCACCTTCTTCAGTAATCTGTAAAAGTATTGATATGAATGATTTTTACCAAAAAAAGTCTGAAGTTGAATTGCAGTAAATCTGGGTCATTTTGAAACAATGAATATTTATAAAAGATTGGTAGAAATTAAGGGCTCCAACTGTCTGCTTGCCAACCTATGACTGCATTTAAGCTTAGTTCTTTTAATTTTATTCCACATTACAATTTTATTCCACATTACACATTACAAAGGTCAGCTGTGCATTGTGAGACCATGTGATTGGTCATGGTGTGATGATCATGACATTACTACCAACTGTTGGCCGACTTGTGTTGGTTGTTCTATTCATCAAAATTTTATATGAAATTTTAATATCTATGAATTGTAAAAAATAATTGAAAGTAGGAATACAGTGTAAAAAAAATTGAGCTAGCTGCATTACATTAAGAGTTACAGGACTATGACTCATTAGAATGCTGTGTAATGTTTTAATGAAATAAAATTCACTTGCAACATGACCAATGACACTCAATTGTATTTAAATCTTTCGATTATAAATACCTGCCAATCTGTACAAGAAGTACTCCTCTATCTGCAGCCAAGTCAATTTGGGAAGGATAATCTTGTGATCTGGTATCAATCGGTGAAATCCAACAACTGGCCAAACACACAAATAACATCGGGCAGGTAAACAGCAGATTGTCTGAAGTTCCTATTTCTTTCATAGGCCTTTAATCTAAAAATAATAAAAACAAAAATATGCGGTCTATAATTAGTGAGTTAAAAAACAAAAATCAGTCTGTAATACTACTATTACACTACATGTATTTAATTTCATTCCTTAATTTCTGTTATATGAAACAAAACAAAATAATTTAATAAATGCGATTTCTACAGAGACAGTCCAAACAGATATATTCTGTAATTTGTTCTCGGAGCCCCTGTGTTCCTATACATCTTTTTGTATACTGATATCTTTTGATGAGAACAATATAGTTCACCTACACACTTCTCATGCATACTGCTATTCCGAGGGACGATTCTACCCCTGAATGGTTTTCTTAATCATAAGGTGTTGCACATTCCTTTGATCAAATAGATCATGGCTGTGTTCCAACAAATACACAACTAAATAACGCCGTTTTTACCTGATGTAAATCTCTTTTATCTTATGGTAAAAACCCTCAAAATAAAATAATCACATTTTGTTGTTAATCCCCTAACACGTTTATAATCGTCAATTCCGAGACGGAGGACATCAAAAGAAAGAAGACAGTGGGATTGTTGCCGCCGCCCCCCTCCCCCCTGCTTGTTCAAACCAGGAAAAGAAGCACTGTTAAAATCTTCCTATTATCTTCACACCTTGATCTCAATCATTATTGATAGGATGGAGATTTACGCCGATCAAAAAAAATAAACGAATATAATAATAATGTTTTTCGGACCTGTTCCCAAACTTACTTTCACTTTCGATGACACCGACAGTGACAGTCGATTACCCGAACAGCTGACGGGTGAAACTGATAGAAAGGCAACAATAAATGCAGCTTTTATTCAGTATGAAATGAAATATGTTTTACCTCTCAACTAACTTACTTTTTCTGCCATGGGTAGTAGCACTCCGTTTCCTCAATTCAGTCTTCAGCTTCTGTACCGACCAGTTCTGAAAACACTCGTCCGCCATCTTGGCATCGGTAGTAACCCCCTAGTACACGCGCGCCCCCTGGTGAGTAGTATCGCGGCGGGAACCATTGCTGATGCGGATGCCATTGTGGTTATCGTTCTTCTTTAAATTCAGATATATTTTTGAACAGTGGTTTCTTTCTCTCGAATGATGTAAAAAACAACAACAGCGATCTCGATTTTATCTTTGATTTTTCATTTCTTCGTGCTTCATTTACATGTTCCGAGCATCTCCTGTATTTCCTTCTCATCTGCTACTTTCCTCGCGGCTCCGTCTTCACCAGATTGTTCCTTTATTCCAAATACAATTACAATTGTATGTTGCCTTCCCTAGTTTTGTTCTTTTATTGACTTCCGTAATGACATCTTTCTGGGTAACGGTGTCCCTACCAATGTGTTTGGCTTGTTGTTGCTGTCCGCTTTCTTCTATGTTTTCCTTAAACTCTTGTCTAATTATTTTCTTAACTTGTTCCTCGCTGCACTTTCTTTTAATGATGATCTTCAATGATTTGATTTTTTCCTCGAACATCTCTATTATTTAGGCACACTTGCATTCAATCTGAATTTTCGTTTGGAGGTTTTTCTCCAACGTGGCGAGACAGGTAGGACAGAACCACATTGAGTCCACGGAGTTCGTGAATACCGCAAGTTTAATCTCATTCTTGTTAACACATTTGATGCAATACTGATGACTTAATCTCCGTCACTTCAACACTTTTGTGTTAGAATCCGGTAGTACTGAGCAAAGTATGCAACAGTCTCCTTCCAACGGAAGAGAGAACGGGTTTCCTGTGGTTTTGGTCCCAGTTCTGCTTGTTGACCTCGTCGTACGGGCCGTTGTATCTTCATCTTCTTTCTCTTCTTCTTCAAGTAATTGCCTCCATCAACAGGTTCATGCCTCTGCAATATGTTGCAGTTTCGCAAGGGACAGGACTGACACAGTTACAATAAGTTTGTATGTTAAAAACAGGATAAAAGAAGCTTTAAGGATTCCAGAGCTTCGTTACTCTGGCCTTGAAGGCCGAGAGTGTGGCTGCATCTGTGTTGTCTGGTGGTATAGCGTTCCAGTCATGTACAGTTCTTGAAAAGAAAGACATCTTTCTTGAATCAGTCATGCAGGTAAGGAGTTGGAAGGATCTGGTGTTGGTGTTTCTAGCAAGTCGTCTTGGTTGTACATTGTAGCAGTCTGTTTTCTTTACTGATGGCAACCATACCTCTGTCAATCTTGTATAACATCACTAGTCTAGCTTCCTTCCTCCTTTCTTGTAGTGGTTTTCACCTGAGCATATGAAGCATATCAGAGAAGCTGGACGTGTTACGATGACGGGTGGTGACATACCTTTCAGCTCTTCTCTGGATGTGTTCAATGCTGTTGATGTTGTGCTGTGTGTGCGGGACCCATACGGAGGATGCATATTCAAGCAAAGGTCTGACCAGGCCGGTGTAGACTAGTATCTTGATCTGGGTGGATGTACTCTTCAGATTTCTCCGTAGGAAGCCTAGGATTCTGTTTGCCTTCCCTGTTATCTTCTTAATGTGGGTGTCCCATTTAAGGTTGTTGGAAATGGTGACACCTAGGTAGGGGGCTGTGTTGACCTTGACCTCCTGCAGATAGTGGCCCTGTGAGTGATAGTTGGTCTTGGTTGGGTTTCTCTTGTTGGTGAGTATAAGGATGTTACACTTGTCAGGATGGAATATCATACATCATAACCGTTCCCATTTGGTCAGCCTGTCGAGGTCCTTCTGTAGGGTCTTACTGCTGTCCTATGATGTAATGGTGAGATAGGATATGGTGTCATCCGCGAAGAGTCTGACGGTGGATTTCAAAGACTCATGCAGGTCGTTGATGTAATAGATGGAGCTCTCAACTTCCACGACGACAGTTTGTGCTCTTCCAGCCAGCAAGTGTTCGATCAAGGAGTTGATTTTCCCGCGTATCCCATAATGGCTGAGTTTTGGATGAGGAGACTGTAGTTGACCTTGTCGAAAGCTTTCGCAAAGTCCATGATGAGTAGTCTGCTGGCCTGCTTGAAGGTTGTTGGTGATGTCATCTACAAAGTCATTAAGCTGGGTCTCACATGACCTGCCCTTTCTAAAGCCATGTTGTTAATCATAGAAGATGTTGTTTCGTTCTCCGTGAGTCTTGATGGTAGAGGTCAGGATGTGCTCCATAATGTTGCAGCAGACAGAGATGAGGGAAATTGGCCTGTAGTTAGTTGTCCGTACTAATGTCCCTTCTGGAAGGTGGGGGTTACATTAGCAGTGCGCCAGTCATCCGGTATCACACCTGTTGAAGGTGGGTGTTACATTAGCAGTGCACCAGTCATCCGGTATCACACCTGTTGCTAGGGATTTCCGAACTAGTTAGTGGAGCAGTGGGGCAGTGCTGTCCGGTTGTTTGTTTACTTCGCGATGTTCCCCACCTGGTTGCGTCATGCTGATATTTGACGTTTCCTACCCTCAAATCTCCCAATATTTCAGCTGTAGTCCGGTAGTGTCTTATGGCACGTCCCTGTTTGAGTAACAATCCAATTATATTTATCTTATGTTATCGCCGTATTTGATATATATATATACAATGTAGCTCAGAAGGATCTTTAACAATGCCATTGTACTATTGTAAAGACGTTTGTTAGATTTGATGACGTCCTTGGAAATTAGACAAGTGTACACAATACTTTATGTGATTGTGTATCATCGACATCGTTTCAATATTCAAACTAATTTAATTACCCTTCCAGTCTTCCCAACTGTATCAAACCAACATAATATCAATATTGTAAGAAATGCACACCAAAACATTTGTATTCAATCTCCTGGATTAACAAATAATGCTGATGACAGTTTTGATCAATTTTGAAGTTAGTATCTACATCCTGTGTTACAGTGGGTACGTGTAAAATATAGCGAGACAAAGTAATACAGAATAAAGCTTTGTCAAAACCTTTCGTCTGGATCATTTCATTTAAAAAAAAATCAGTTACAATGTATCAATTAAGATTAAAAGCATTCTCAAGTTTATTGCATTTTGTTTTTGTTGTCTTTTAAAGATAAAACGATCGTGCTAACTAATCTCAGTAGTAATATTTGTTTAATGTTGCTTATATGCACAAACAATGATCCAAGTTCACTTGGCCTCTAGAGCTCATTTGGGACTTTTAAACGATATTCTTAAGTAACTTGCATTTTGAAATAACATAAAAACATTTTATATAATCTTTTGTGCATGGACACATATTGAAAATGCCTTTTTTTGTAAGAAATATCAATAAACGTGTCAAAACTATTAAAAGCCTGTTCTCGTTCAGTTTTGACTGAACTTTGAAAAACAGCAAAGACCGCTGAGTCTAAGAAAATGCCTTTTATGAAATAATCAACGTACATGAATGTTTATTTTTCAAAACATTTTCGAATCCCGGGTTACATATTCCACCATAATATACTACCAAGTAAAATGTAATGAGAGTCTTTTAGTATTTACCTCAGTGTCGATACACGCGCTAACGTTTGTCACGTGATGCACATGTCTTCATTTCACAGTTGTCCTATTTTGTGTATTCAACCTGGATATACATATGAATTAAATTTAAGAATAAGTTTTCTCTTTCAGTTGTCGCCATTTCATCGACAGACGATAAACAATAAACACCGAATTCATGCTTTATGCCATGCGTTTATTTCAATCAATAGAATCTACCAATCTATCAGCATTGGATAGATTTACAAACACCTTTTCAAGTCAACATTGCGTTAAGTTGAGCGGAACATTCTGACCATGAGTTTGACAGGTTTTAAGTAGTAGAGAGGTCAAATAGATTTTGTTTTGCTTGTTCGCTAGCATATCTTCAAATGCATACACAATCAAATGCGGTTACCCTCTTTCGGCAAATGAAACCAGTGGCAAAGGTCCATCATCAGACCGGAAAGACACTGAGGGCTCGCTTGTCTACCGGAACATCTGCGGAGGAGGTTCTTTAGTAGAGCGTTGGTCTGTTGGAAAAATAATACACACACGCGCATGGTCTATCGTCCAATAATCCATGGTTATTAACCAATGAAAAGTGTCCATTCATCGCAAACGTGATCGAATCAATCCTACACATTGTATGTATGGTATTTTTGTAGATTACTAAATGCATGAAATGGGTTTGCCAGAAAGGCCATCATAAAAATGGTTTTCTTGTAATGAGTTAGAAGTGAAACAGTCGATTATTCTATATCCCACTATTATGTAGTATTTCAAAGAGAAAACTACTTTATTTGTTTACATAAAAAGATGTTTTGCCTTTAGTAACCTTACAAAACAAACAGACGCGTTGTGGTGATTATGTATTTGCTAAAAATATTAAATTATCAGAAAAAAGGCAAACAAATATAAACATTTTTGTTTTGCAAAATGATGGACTATTACTGTTCGGGTTTGACCGTCTTTATATTACCTCCTCTCTTATTTCAAGTATTCCTAACCAGATACCCTCTAACCAGATACCCTAACCAGATACCCTCTAACCAGATACTCTCTAACCATATAGGTAGTTGTTTTTCTTTCATAACATTGATTCCAGTGCTAATGTTTGGCAAATCCACATTGTAATTAAGTATTTGTATTTATGCTTTAAGTTTCCAATACATTGATGAAATAACGTGTTTATTTTCCACTTCAAAGATGTCTCGTGCCTCCTGGAGAAACATAAAACCTAACGTCAATTGGTGTTTACATGTAGCGTCACACGTCACGTGGTAGCTACACATCACGTTTATCGTCACGTGGCAGTTACACATCACGTCTATGGTCATGTGGTAGTTACATATCGCGTCTATAGTCACGCGGTAGTAACACATCCTGTCTCACGTCACGTAATAGTTACACATCACGTCTCACGTGAAGTAATAATTACACATCACGTCTCACGACACATTATAGTAACACATCACGTCTACCGTCACGTGGTAGTTACACATCACATCTATCGTCAAGTAATATTTACTTATCACGTCTATCGTCACATTGTAGGGACACATCACGGCTTACGTCACGTAATATTTCCACATCATGTCTCATGTCACGTGGTAGTTATAAATCATGCCTACTCACCTTATAGTTACATATCTCGCCTATCGTCACGTGGTAGTTACACATCACTTGTTACATCACGTGGAAGCGTCACGTTATATGCAAACCACACGTCTACCATCACATGGTACCTAGTTATACATCACGTCTATCGTCATGTGGTAGTCACACATCACGTTTCTTGTCACGTAAAAGTTACAAATCACGTATCATGCCTCATTATAGTTACAAATCACGTCTCACGTCACATTATAGTTACAAATCACGTCTCACGTCACATTTTTGTTACAAATCAAGTCTCACGTCACATCATATTTACAAATCACGTCTCACGTCACATTATAGTTACAAATCACGTCTCACGTCACATGTTTGTTACAAATCAAGTCTCACGTCACATGTTTGTTACAAATCAAGTCTCACGTCACATCACAGTTAAAAATCACATCTGACGTCACATTATTGTTACAAATCACGTCTCCTGCCACATTATTGTTACAAATCAAGTCTCACGTCACATTTTTGTTACAAATCAAGTCTTACGTCACATCATAGTTAAAAATCACATCTGACGTCACATTATAGTAACAAATCTAGTCTCACATCATATTTTAGTTACAAATCAAGTCTCACGTCATATTTTAGTTACAAATCAAGTCTCACGTCATATTTTTGTCACAAATCAAGTCTAACGTCACATTTCAGTTACAAATCACGTCTGACGTCACATTATAGTTACAAATCTAGTCTCACGTCACATTATAGTTACAAATCACGTATCACGTTACATTATAGTTACAAATCAAGTCTCACATCACATTATAGCTACAGATCAAGTCTCACCTTACATCATAGTCACAAATCACGTATCACGTCACATTATAGTTACAAATCAAGTCACGCGTCACATTTTAGTTACAAATCGCGTCTGAGGTCACATTATAGCTATAAATTACATCTCACGTCACATTATAGTTACAAATCAAGTCTGACGTCACATTATCGTTACAATTCACATCTCATGTCACATTATAGTTACAAATCAAGTCTCATGTCACATTATAATTGCAAATTAAGTCTCACATCATATTATAGTTACATATCACGTCTTACGTCACAATATAGTTAAAAATCTAGTCTGACGTCACATTTTTGTTACAAATCAAACCTCACGTCACATTATAGCTACAAATCACGTCTGACGTCACATTATAGCTACAGATCAAGTCTCACGTTACATCATAGTTACAAATCACGTTTCACGTCAAATTATAGTTACAAATCACGTCTGACGTCATAATTTAGTTACAAATCGCGTCTGATGTCACATTATAGTTACAAATCAAGTCTCACGTCACATTTTAGTTACAAATCAAGTCTGACCTCACATTATAATTACAATTCACTACTCATGTCACATTATAGTTACAAATCAAGTCTCATGTCATATTATAGTTACAAATCAAGTCTAACTTCACATTATAAAAAAAATCACGTCTCACTTCACATTATAGTTTTTAATCAAGTCTCACGTCACATCATAGTTAAAAATCACATCTGACGTCACATTATTACTACAAATCACGTCTCATTTCACATTATAGTTACAAATCAAGTGTCAGGTCACATTATTGTTACAAATAAAGTCTCACGTCACATTTTAGTTACAAATCACGTCTGACGTCATATTATAGTTACAAATCTAGTCTCTCGTCACTTTTTAGTTACAAATCACGTCTGACGTCATATTATAGTTACAAATTTAGTCTCACGTCACTTTTTAGTTACAAATCACGTCTGACGTCACATTATTGTTACAAATCAAGGCTCGCGTCACATTATAGTTACAAATCTAGTCTCTCGTCACTTTTTAGTTACAAATCACGTCTCACATCACATTATAGTAACAAAACTAGTCTCACGTCACATTATAGCTACAAATCTAGTCTCACGTCACATTATAGCTACAAATCTAGTCTCACGTCACATTATAGCTACAAATCAAGTCTCACGTCACATTTTAGTTACAAATCAAGTCTGACCTCACATTATAATTACAATTCACTACTCATGTCACATTATAGTTACAAATCAAGTCTCACGTCACACTTTAGTTACAAACCACGTCTCACATCACATTATAGTAACAAATCTAGTCTCACGTCACATTATAGCTACAAATCAAGTCTCACGTCACATTTTAGTTGCAAATCACGTCTGACGTCACATTATTGTTACAAATCAAGTCTCACATCACATTATAGCTACAAATCAAGTCTCACGTCACATTACAGTTAAAATTCACGGCTGACGTCACACTATTATTACAAATCAAGTCTGACGTTCTATTATTGTTACAAATCAAGTCTAAGGTCACATTTTAGTTACAGATCACGTCTCACGTCACATTATAGTTACATATTTAGTCTCACGTCACATTATATTTACATATTTAGTCTCACGTCACATCATAGTTACAAATCAAGTCTCACGTCATATTATTATTACAAATCAAGTCTCACGTCACATTATAGCTACAACTCACGTCTGACGTCACATCATAGTCACAAATCACGTATCACGTCACATTATAGTTAAAAATCAAGTCTCACGGCACATTATTGTTATAAAGCAAGTCTCACGTCACATTATTGTGACAAATCAAGTCTCATCTCACATTATAGTTACAAATCGCGTCTGACGTCACATTATAGTTATAAATCACCTCTAACGCCACATTATAGTTACATATTTAGTCTCACGTCACATTATTGTTACAAATCTAGTCTCACGTCACATTATTGTGACAAATCAAGTCTCATCTCACATTATAGTTACAAATCAAGTCTCACATCCCATTATAGTTAAAGATCACGTCTGACGTCACATTATAGTTGCAAATCTAGTCTGATGTCACATTATAGGTACATGTATAAAACAAGTCTGACGTCTTATTATTTTTACAAATCAAGTCTAACCTCACATTATACCTACAAATCACGTCT
Organism: Mizuhopecten yessoensis; assembly: GCF_002113885.1. Classification (NCBI taxonomy): domain Eukaryota; kingdom Metazoa; phylum Mollusca; class Bivalvia; order Pectinida; family Pectinidae; genus Mizuhopecten; species Mizuhopecten yessoensis. Next base: position 151,920 of record NW_018406361.1, read on the forward strand.
GGCGTCACATTATAGTTACAATTCACGTCTCATGTCACATTATAGTTACAAATCAATTCTCCCCTCACATTATAGTTACAAATCAAGTCTCACATCACATTATAGCTACAGATCAAGTCTCACGTTACATCATAGTTACAAATCACGTCTCACGTCACATTATAGTTACAAATCAAGTCTGACGTCACATTAAAGTTATAATTCACATCTCATGTCACATTATAGTTACAAATCAAGTCTCACGTCACATTATAATTACAAATCACCTCTGACGTCACGTTATACAATGTAGTTACAAATCATGTCTGACGTCACATTATAGTTATAAATCACGTTCCATGTCCCATTATAGTTACAATACAAATCTCACGGCACATTATTGTTACAAATCAAGTCTCACGTCATATTTTAGTGACAGACCACGTCTGACGTCATATTTTAGTTACAAATCGCGTCTGATATTAAATTATAGTTACAAATCACGTATCACGTCACATTATAGTTACAAATCAAGTCTCCCGTCACACTTTAGTTACAGATCACGTCTGACGTCACATTATAGTTACAAATCTAGTCTCATGTCACTTTATAGAAATAAATAAAGTCTGACGTCATATTTTTTTTACAAATGAAGTCTCACGTCACATTATAGCTACAAATCACGTCTGACGTAACATTATAGCTACAGAGCTAGTCTCACGTCAAATTTTAGTTACAAATCAAGCATCACGTCACATTATAGTTACAAATCTAGCCTCATGTCACTTTATAGAAATAAATAAAGTCTGACGTCATATTTTTTTTACAAATTAAGTCTCACGTCACATTATAGTTTCAAATCTAGTCTTAATTCACATGATTGTTACAAATCAAGTCTCAAGTCATTTATGCTTTAAATTTCCAATACATTGATTAAATAACGTGTATATTTTCCACTCCATAGATGTCTCGTGCCTCCTGATGAAACATAAAACCTAACGTCATTTGGTGTTTACATGTGGCGTCACACCTCACGTGGTAGTTACACATCACGTCTATCGTCACGTAGTAGTTACACATCAAGTCTATCGTCACGTAGTAGTTTCATATCACGTTTTCCGTCACGTAGTAGTTACACATCACGTCTACTGTCACGTAGTAGTTACACATCAAGTCTATCGTCACGTAGTAGTTACACATCAAGTCTATCGTCACGTAGTAGTTACACATCACGTCTACTGTCACGTAGTAGTTACACATCAAGTCTATCGTCACGTAGTAGTTACACATCACGTCTACTGTCACGTGATAGTTATACACCTTATAGTTACAATACAAATCTCACGGCACATTATTGTTACAAATCAACTCTGACATCACATTATTGTTACAAAACACGTCTCACCTCACATTATAGCTACAAATCACGTCTGACGTAACATGATAGCTACAGATCTAGTCTCACGTCAAATTTTAGTTACAAATCAAGCCTCACGTCACATTATAGTTACAAATCACCTCTCACGTCACATAATAGTTACAAATCAAGTTTGGCGTCACATTATTGTTACAAATCACGTCAGACGTCACATTCTAACTACAAATCACGTCAGACGTCACATTATAACTACAAATCACGTCAGACGTCACAATATAGTTACAAATCACGTCTATCGTCACGTAGTAGTTTCATATCACGTTTCCCCACGTCTTACGTCACATTATAGTAACAAATCGAGTCTGAAGTCACATTATAGTTACAATTCACGTCTTCACGTCACTTTATAGTTACAAATCAAGTCTCATGTCATATTATAGTTACAAATCAAGTCTCATGTCATATTATAGTTACAAATCAAGTCTCACATCACATTATAGCTACAGATCAAGTCTCACGTTACATCATAGTTACAAATCACGTCTCATTTCACATTATAGTTACAAATCATGTTTGACGTCACATTATAGTTACAGTTCACGTCTCATGTCACATTATAGTTATAAATCAAGTCTCAAGTCACATGATTGTTACAAATCTAGTCTCACGTCACATTATTGTTACAAATCACGTCAGACGTCACATTATTGTTACAAATCACGTCAGACGTCACATTATAGCTACAAATCACGTCTGAAGTCACAATAAAATTACAGATGTCTCGTGCCTCCTGATGAAACATAAAACCTAACGTCATTTGGTGTTTACATGTGGCGTCACACCTCACGTGGTAGTTACACATCACGTCTATCGTCACGTAGTAGTTACACATCAAGTCTATCGTCACGTAGTAGTTACACATCACGTCTACTGTCACGTGATAGTTATACACCTTATAGTTACAATACAAATCTCACGGCACATTATTGTTACAAATCAAGGCTCACGTCACATTATAGTTACAAATCTAGCCTCATGTCACTTTATAGAAATAAATAAAGTCTGACGTCATATTTTTTTTACAAATGAAGTCTCACGTCACATTATAGTTACAAATCAAGTCTCACGTCACATTATAGTTACAAATCACGTCAGACGTCACATTATAACTACAAATCACGTCAGACGTCACATTATAGCTACAAATCACGTCAGACGTCACAATATAGTTACAAATCAAGTCTGACGTCACATTTTTGTTACAAATCAATTACACGTCACATTATAGTTACAAATCATGTTTGACGTCACATTATAGTTACAAATCACGTCTCACGTCACATTATAGTTACAAATCAAGTCTCACGTCACATTATAGTTACATGTACAAATTACGTTACAAATCAATTACACGTCACATTATAGTTACAAATCATGTTTGACGTCACATTATAGTTACAAATCACGTCTCACGTCACATTATAGTTACAAATCAAGTCTCACGTCACATTATAGTTACATGTACAAATTACGTTACAAATCAATTACACGTCACATTATAGCTTCAAATCACGTCAGACGTCACAATATAGTTACAAATCACGTCTGACGTCACATTATAGTTATAAATCAAGTCTCACGTCACATTATAGTTACAAATCTAGTCTCACGTCACATTATAGCTACAAATCACGTCTGAGGTTACATTATAGTTACAATTCACGTCCGACGTCACATTATAGTAACAAATCAAGTCTGACGTCACATTATTGTTACAAATCAAGTCTCACGTCACATTATAGCAACAAATCACGTCTGACGTCACATAATAGTTACAAATCAAGTTTGGCGTCACATTATTGTTACAAATCAAGTATCACGTCACATTATAGCTACAAATCACGTCTGAAGTCACAATAAAATTACAATTCACGTCTCATGTCATATTATAGCTACAAATAAAGTGTGACGTCACATTATGCCTACAAATCAAGTCTCACGTCATATTATTGTTACAAATCAAGTCTCACGTCACATTTTAGTTACAAATCACGTCTGACGTCACATTATAGTTACAAATCTAGTCCCACGTCACTTTATAGTTACAAATCAAGTCTCACGTCACATTATAGTTACAAATCTAGTATCACGTCACATTATAGTTACAAATTAAGTCTGACATCATATTAGTGTTACAAATCAAGTCTCACGTTACATTATAGTTACAAATCTAGTCTCACGTCATATTATTATTACAAATCAAGTCTCAGGTCACATTATTGTGACAAATCAAGTCTAACGTCACATTTTAGTTACAAATCGCGTCTGACGTCACATTATAGTTATAAATCACCTCTAACGCCACATTATAGTTACATATTTAGTCTCACGTCACATTATTGTTACAAATCTAGTCTCACGTCATATTATTATTACAAATCAAGTCTCAGGTCACATTCAACCCTAACCCTAACCCATTTTTGTGACAAATCAAGTCTAACGTCACATTTTAGTTACAAATCGCGTCTGACGTCACATTATAGTTATAAATCACGTCTTACGTCACATTATAGTTACATATTTAGTTTGACGTCCTATTATTGTTACAAATCAAGTATAACGTCACATTTAGGTTACAGATCACCTCCGACGTCACATTATAGTTACAAATCTAGTATCACGTCCCTTTATAATTACAAATCAAGTCTGACGTCACATTATAGTTACAAATCTTGTCTCACGTCACATTATAGTTACAAATCACGTCTGACGTCACATAATTGTTACAAATCAACTCTGACATCACATTAAAGTTACAAATCAACTCTGACATCACATTATTGTTACAAATCAAGTCTCACCTCACATTATAGCTACAAATCACGTCTCACGTCACATCATAGTTAAAATTCACGTCTGACGTTACATTATAGTAACAAATCAAGTGTCACGTCAAATCTTAATTACAAATCGCGTCTGAGGTCACATTATAGCTATAAATCACGTCTTACGTCACATTATAGTAACAAATCGAGTCTGACGTCACATTATAGTTACAATTCACGTCTCATGTCACATTATAGTTACAATTCACGTCCGACGTCACATTATAGTAACAAATCAAATCTGACGTCACATTATTGTTACAAATCAAGTCTCACGTCACATTACTGTTACAAATCAAGTACCACGTCACATTTTAGTTACAAATCACATCTCACGTCACATAATAGTTACAAATCAAGTTTGGCGTCACATTATTGTTACAAATCAAGTCTCACATCACATTATAGTTACAAATCAAGTCTCACATCACATTATAGTTACAAATCACATCTCACGTCACATAATAGTTACAAATCAAGTCTCACGTCACATTACTGTTACAAATCAAGTACCACGTCACATTTTAGTTACAAATCACATCTCAAGTCACATTATTGTTACAAATCAAGTCTCACGTCACATTATTGTTACAAATCAAGTCTCAAGTCACATTATATTTACAAATCACGTCAGACATCACATTATATTTACAAATCAAGTCTGACGTCACATTATAGTTACAAATCACGTCTGACGTCACATTGTAGTTACAAATCAAGTCTCAAGTCACATTATATTTACAAATCACGTCAGACATCACATCATATTTACAAATCAAGTCTGACGTCACATTATAGTTACATATTTAGTCTCACGTCACATTACGGTTACAAATCAAGTTTCAACTCACGTTATAGGTACACATTACGTCTATTGACACGTGGTAGTTATGCATCGCGTCTCACGTCACGTTATAGTTAAACTTCACATTCTACTGTTACGTAGTAGTTACACATAACGTATATCGTCATGTGGTAGTTATACATCACGTGTCACGTCACGTTGTAGTAACAGATCTCGTCCTACGTCACTTGATAGTTACACATCACGTTCTACTGTCACGTGGTAGTTACACATCACTTCTATCGTCACGTAGTAGTTTCATATCACGTTTACCGTCACGTAGTAGTTACACATCTCGTATATCGTCATGTGGTAGTTATACATCACGTGTCACGTCACGTTGTAGTAACAGATCTCGTCCTACGTCACTTGATAGTTACACATCACGTTCTACTGTCACGTGGTAGTTTCACATCACGTCTATCGTCACGTAGTAGCTACAAATCACGTCTAATGTCCATAGTAGTTACACATCACATTCTACTGTCACGTAGTAGTTACACATCACGTATATCGTCATGTGGTAGTTATACATCACGTCTCACGTCACGTTATAGTTACACTTCACATTCTACTGTCACGTAGTAGTTACACATCACATTCTACTGTCACGTAGTAGTTACACATCACATATATCGTCAAATGGTAGTTACAGATGTATACATCACGTCTACCGTCGTGTAGCATTGATACATCGCGTTTCACGTCACATGGTAGTTATATATCACTTCTTTCGTCACATGATAGTTGCACATCACGTCTACCGTCACGTGGTAGTTACACATCACGTCTACCGTCACGTTGTAGTTACACATCACGTCTACTGTCACGTAGTAGTTACACATCAAGTCTACCGTCACGTGGTAGTTACACATCACGTCTATCGTCACGTAGTAGTTTCATATCACGTTTACCGTCACTTAGTAGTTACACATCACGTCTACCGGCACGCGGTAGTTTCATATCACGTCTACTGTCACGTAGTAGTTTCATATCACGTTTACCGTCACGTAGTTGTTACACATCACGTCTACCGTCACGCGGTAGTTGCACATCACGTCTACCGTCACTTGGTAGTTACACATCACGTCTACCGTCACCAAGAAGTTACATATCACGTTAACCGTCACGTAGTAGCTATACATTAAGCCATTCGTCTCGTGATAGTTACACAAACGTCTAATTCACATGGTACACATCACGTCTACCGTCACGTGATAGTTATACACCACATCTTACGGTATTTGGTAGTTCCTTATCACGTTTAACATCACGGTGTAGTTACACATTACGTTGTATATCACTTGGTAGTTGCTTATCATATTTCACATCACCAGATAGTTACGTATCGTGTAATTATCGATAATCTGACACTGACAAATTACGTTTCTCATAGTCTGGTGTTGACACTTCCTGTCCCACATTGATTGGTATTGGCACATCCTGTCCATATCTCTCTGAAGTGACATATTATGTGTCATTTCACCTGGTTTCACTGATTTGTTGTTGTAATATTAGATATTAGAGAAACTATAGTCTGGCTCATTACAACCTGTGGCGAACATAATATTACAATAAGGCCGTTTTGTTTGTAAACACTGATGATATTTCGCGGACCGCGTGTATCGACCCTGGCATAGCATCACACAGTCGTGACAGTCCGCCGGGCGGAAAGCATCAAAACCCCTCAGTCGCTTCAATGGATACCAGAGACGCTACATATTGATCACAGAGTTCAAATTATCCCATGTTTATTAGGCATGTGAATATGAAAAAGTGTTTTGTGTTCGTGGAATACTCTCATCGATTTTTCTATATACATATGTAAATATCACGGCACATGATATATTTACAGCGTGCTTCACAGCAATGTTTTACTAGCTCAAAAGCAATAATTGAGCAATACGTTCTGAGTGAATCAAATTATCAGCGACTCGTACAGAAATCGTCTATTTGGGATTTAAAGCTTTATCGAAAAGTGTGTGTAAACGTTGTGGACAGATCTCCGGATCAGTGTGCTTCACCGATGACGTTGGAAAGGCCAGAAAAGCATATGTGACCGTACAGTACAGGTAAATTATGTAACACCTCTCGTCACGCTAGGATGACTGACCGTACAATACAAGTAACATTTTGTACATATGTAACATCTCTCTTCACGCTAGAATGATCGACCGTGCAATACAAATAGCATTATGTTTTACACCTCTCGTCACGCTAGAATGACTGACCGTCTAATAAGTTATGTATACATCTCTCGTCACGCTAGTATAACTGACCGTACAATAAGTTATGTATACATCTCTCGTCACGCTAGTATGACTGACCGTACAATACAGGTAAATAATGTATAAATCTCTCGTCACGCTAGTATGACTGACCGTACAGTACTGGTCACATAATGTATACACCTCTCGTCACGCTAGTATGACTGACCGTACAATACAGGTAACATTATTTATGCACCTCTCGTCACGCTAGTATGACTGACCGTTCAGTACAGGTAACTTTATGTATACACCTCTCGTCACGCTAGTATGACTGACCGTACAGTACAGGTAACATTATTTATACACCTCTCTTCACGCTAGTATGACTGACCGTTCAGTACAGGTAAATTATGTATACATCTCTCGTCACGCTAGTATGACTGACCGTACAGTACAGGTAACATTATGTAACATATCTCGTCACGCTAGTTTGACTGACCGTACAGTACAGGTAACATTATGTATACACCTCTCGTCACGCTAGGATGACGGACCGTACAGTACAGGTAACATTATGTAACATTTCTCGTCACGCTAGAATGATCGACCGTGCAATACAAATAGCATTATGTATACACCTCTCGTCACGCTATGATGACTGACCGTACAGTACAGGTAAATTATGTATACATATCTCGTCACGCTAGTATGACTGACCGTACAGTAGAGGTAACATTATTTATACAGCTCTCGTCACGCTAGTATGACTGACCGTACAATACAAGTAACATTATGTACATATGTAACATCTCTCGTCACGCTAGAATGATCGACCGTGCAATACAAATAGCATTATGTATACACCTCTCGTCACGCGTGTATGACTGACCGTTCAGTACAGGTAACATTATGTATACACCTTTCGTCACGCTAGGATGACTGACCGTTCAGTACAGGTAACATTATGTAACATCTCTCGTCATGTTAGTATGACTGATTGTACAGTAGAGGTAACATTATTTATATACCTCTCGTCACGCTAGGATGACTGACCGTTCAGTACAGGTAACATTATTAACATCTCTCGTCACGCTAGTATGACTGACCGTACAGAAGAGGTAAATTATCTATACATCTTTCGTTACGCTAGTATGACTGACCGTACGGTAGAGGTAACATTATTTATATACCTCTCGTCACGCTAGTATGACTGATTGTACAGTAGAGGTAACATTATTTATATACCTCTCGTCACGCTAGTATGACTGATTGTACAGTAGAGGTAACATTATTTATATACCTCTCGTCACGCTAGTATGACTGATTGTACAGTAGAGGTAACATTATTTATATACCTCTCGTCACGCTAGTATGACTGATTGTACAGTAGAGGTAACATTATTTATATACCTCTCGTCACGCTAGTATGACTGATTGTACAGTAGAGGTAACATTATTTATATACCTCTCGTCACGCTAGTATAACTGCACGTACAGTACAGGTAAACTATGTATACACCTTTGAACTTTGAATGAGTGACTGCATTACAAGTTACATACTGTATTTATAACCTGCAAATATAGGATGATACCAGCTATTGTTTATACATAAGCGTCTTTCCTGTTGTTGTCTTAGTATTATCATCTAATTAGTTGTTGTCTGGGCATTATCATTTAACCAGTTGTTGTCTGGGCATTATTATCTAACTAAATGTTGTCTGGGCATTCTCATCTGACAAGTTGTTGACTGTGCATTTATCATCTATTAGTTGTTGTCTGGACATTATCATCTAATCAGTAGTAACCTGGGCATTAATATCTAAATAGCTGTTGTCTTGGCATTATCATCTAGCTAGTTGATGTCTGGGCATTATCATCTAACTAGTTGTTGTCTGGGCATTATCATCTAATTAGTTGTTGTCTGGGCATTAACATCTAACTAGATGTTGTCTGGGCATTATCATCTAATTAGTTGTTGTCTGGGCATTATCATATAACCAATTGTTGTCTAGGCATTATCATCTAACCAATAGTTATCTGGGCATTATCATCTTACCAGTAGTTGTCTGGGCATTTTCATCTAAATAGTTGTTGTCTGGGCATTATCATCTAACCAATAGTTGTCTGGGCATTTTCATCTGAATAGTTGCTGTCTGGGCATTATCATCTAACCAATAGTTGTCTGGGCATTTTCATCTAACCAGGAGGTGTCTGGACACTATCATCTAACCAGTAGTTGTTGTCTGGATATTATCATCTTACCAGTAGTTGTCTGGGCATATTCATATAATTTGTTGTTGTCTGGGCATTATCATCTAACCAATAGTTGTATGGGCATTATCATCTTACTAGTATTTGTCTTGGCATTATCATCTCATTAGTTGTGGTCTTGGCATTTTCATCTTACTAGTAGTTGTCTGGGCATACTCATCTTACAAGTTTTTGTCTTTGCATTATCATCTAAATAGTTGTTGTCTGGGCATTATCATCTAACTAGTTGCTGTCTGGGAATTGTCATCTAACTAGTTGTTGTCTGGGCATTATCATCTCATTAGTTGTTGTCTTGGCATTACCATCTAACCAGTAGTTGTCTCGGCATTTTCATCTAACTAGTTGTTGTGTGGGCATTATTTTCTCGTTAGTTGTTGTCTGGGCATTATCATCTAACCAGTAGGTGTTGTCTTGGCATTTTCATCTAACCAGTAGTTGACTTGGCATTATCATCTAACCAGTAGTTGTCACGACATTATCATCTCATTAGTTGTTGTCTTGGCATTATCATCGGACTAGTTGTTGTCTGGGCATTATCATCTCATTTGTTGTTGTCTTGGTATTATCATCTCATTAGTTGTTGTCTTGGTATTACCATCTAACCAGTAGTTGTTGTCTGGGCATTTTTATCTAACTAGTTGTTGTCTTGGTATTATCATCACTTTAGTTGTTGTCTTGGTATTATTATCTTATTAGTAGGTGTTGTCTGGGCCTTATCATCTAACTAGTAATTGTCTGGCCATTACCATCTTACCAGTAGTCGTTGTCTTGGTATTACCATCTAACCAGTAGGTGTTGTCTGGGCATTATCATCTAACTAGTAGTTGTGTGGGCATTTTCATCTAACTAGTTGTTGTCTTGGTATTACCATCTAACCAGTAGGTGTTGTCTTGGCATTATCATCGGACTAGTTGTTTTCTGGGCATTATCATCTCATTGGTTGTTGTCTTAGCATTTTCATCTAACCAGTAGTTGTCTTGGCATTATCATCTCGTTTGTTGTTGTCTTGGCATTTTCATCTAATCAGTTGTTGTCTGGGCGTTATCATCTAACTAGGTGTTGTCTGGGCATTATCATCTAGCTAGTTGTTGTCTTGGCATTTTCATCTAACCAGTTGTTGTCTGGGCATTAGCATCTCATTAGCTGTTGTCTTGGCATTATCATCGGACTAGTTGTTGTCTGGGCATTTTTATCTAACTAGTTGTTGTCTGGGCATTATCATCTAACAAGGTATATTTACGTCACTAATTACCAATAGTTGTCTATGTGTTCTCATGTTAAGTTATAATTTTACGTGAACTTGTAATAATAATATTTGACAAAGTTGATGGAGCAATCAAATCGGTTGAAAGTAAATATCTTTAAAGTACTCTACATAGAATAACTCAAGAAGAAACAGCTAACGATCTGCTTGTCCAAAGGCATATTGATCCAGAGAGCCAGTTCCATAAATCTGCTACTGCTTTGTTACAAAGCGGTTTGTAAAAGTGATAATGCTTGTTTTTGGAACAGTCAGTAAGGCGCCAGACTGTGACCTGAGTTTTCCTTTTATAGCGTATTGTAAATGGCTTTCTACGGAAGCCAAGGACTTTTGGACGGTATGTGTTATCATGTCCATGTACACGTACTATTGAGTACCAGCATTCCCATATAAACACGTATTCCCACTGTCTATTTGCCAATACAGACCAGAAACTTTTGGATTTAAACTCTGATCCAGACAGGGAAGTAACATAATTTATTGACTGATGTCACTTGTTTTTCAAATTCAGGAAACCATCCACAGTAGCTCCGACCGTCATGGTACCAACTTTAAACTGCAATAGAGGAATATTCTTGAATAGTTTTGACCCAGTTTTATTTCATCATATTGGAGCTAATCCTCACATAGATTCCCGTCGAGCTCGCTTCCATTTAGTGTATTCTGGTATGGTGTAGACATGTTCTTCATCAGTCTCGTGACATTGACTGTTGAGATAAATAAACCCTAGACCTCGATGGTCATACATATGGATACTGCCTTGACATCATTACAGGACACGTCTCGCGTGTGTATCTGCCTGGTTTGTTACACAGTACCGATAAGACACATATCAAACATCCAATGGTAGTTCACATCAGTGTTCTTTTTACGCTTGTGATAAGTTTTCAGCAGACACACTTTATTACAAAGAACAAACTATGTACGCAAACTGTACAAATGATTCAATCTAAACACACTTAATTACAAAATGTAACACACAGAAGCAAGGATTAAATTTGTACACACTTTATTACAAAATATTGTAAACAGCACCGTTTATTAAATCTAAACGCACTGAATAACAAAATGTAGCATATAAACAATGATTAAATCTACGCGAACTCCACTCAAAAACATAGTACAGAGTACCAAGGACTATGCCCACAGACTGTGGGTATCCTTTGGCCGATTTGTTTTTTCATATGAACCTTAATTTATTGATGAGTTGAACAACACTGGTAACAAACCCGTAGTCAAGTAATTGAATTTCACATTAAGATATATTGACGCTGTACTGGCTTTAAATAACAAGAAATGTATTGACCATAGCTATCGTGTATACCATCCAGAGCTTGAAATCAAGGACACTGCAGACCCTTCTACTTTAGACGCTTTCTGCGATCTATACTTACATGACCAACAGGGAGTGTACGGTCATCGGGACTGTTTACAACTAAGTGTACGGTAATCGGGACCGTTTACAACTAAGTGTACGGTAATCGGAACCGTTTACAACTAAGTGTAAGGTAATCGGAACCGTTTACAACTAAGTGTACGGTAATCGGGACCGTTAACAGCTAATCGGAACCGTTTACAACTACGTGCACCGTAATCGGAACCGTTTACAACTACGTGCACGGTAATCGGGACCGTTTACAACTAAGTGTACGGTAATCGGAACCGTTTACAACTACGTGCACCGTAATCGGAACCGTTTACAACTTAGTGTACGGTAATCGGAACCGTTTACAACTACGTGTACGGTAATCGGGACCGTTAACAGCTAATTGTACGGTAATCGGAACCGTTTACAACTACTAATACGATAATCGGAACCGTTTACAACTACGTGCACGGTAATCGGGACCTTTAGTTTTGTTGACCCTTAGGTACTCTCTCGTTGGTTTTGTTGACCCTTCAGTACTCTCTCGTTGGTTTTGTTGACACTTCGGTACTCTCTCGTTGGTTCTGTTGACACGTTGGTACTCTCTCGTTGGTTTTGTTAACCCTTCGGTACTCTCTCGTTGGTTTTGTTAACCCTTCGGTACTCTCTCGTTGGTTTTGTTGACACGTTGGTACTCTCTCGTTGGTTTTGTTGACACTTAGATACTCTCTCGTTGGTTTTGTTGACACTTAGGTACTCTCTCGTTGGTTTTGTTGACACTTCGGTACTCTCTCGTTGGTTTTGTTGACACGTTGGTACTCTCTCGTTGGTTTTGTTGACACTTAGATACTCTCTCGTTGGTTTTGTTGACACTTAGGTACTCTCTCGTTGGTTTTGTTGACACTTCGGTACTCTCTCGTTGGTTTTGTTGACACGTTGGTACTCTCTCGTTGGTTTTGTTGACACTTAGATACTCTCTCGTTGGTTTTGTTGACACTTAGGTACTCTCTCGTTGGTTTTGTTGACACTTCGGTACTCTCTCGTTGGTTTTGTTGACATTTTGGTACTATCTTGTTGGTTTTGTTGACAATTCGGTAATCTCTCGTTAATTTTGTTGACCCTTCAGTACTCTCTCGTTGGTTTTGTTGACCCTTCGGTACTCTCTCGTTGGTTTTGTTGACATTTTGGTACTATCTCGTTGATTTTGTTGACCCTTCGGTACTTTCTCGTTGGTTTTGTTGACACTTCGGTACTCTCTCGTTGGTTTTGTTGACACTTCGGTACTATCTTGTTGGTTTGTTGACAATTCGGTACTCTCTCGTTGGTTTTGTTGACCCTTCGGTACTCTCTCGTTGGTTTTGTTGACATTTTGGTTCGCTCTCGTCGGCAATGGAAAAAAGCACAATCATTAATGATTACATTGTTAACTTACACATAGACTCTCTAATCACCACACATGTATTACACTAACAAACTGAGGGGAGTGATAGAGAGGATACCACTTAACTACATGTACATATATATTTCAATGTAAATATTCCGCAGGAAATATGATATATTCCAGAAAATACCTGAAGTACTCACTTTAATATAAGCATTATAAGGTTATAGCTAAACAAGTCTATATTTTGACTTGATAGCGTGTAAAAGACTCGTCTTAAATATGATCTAGTACAATAAAATGTACACACTAACACGGTAAGTGTACTAGTTAATGGACCACGTCACGTAACCGGCGTTACCAGTGTACTAAATAATGGACCATATCACGTCACCGGCGTCTCTAGTGTACTTGATAATGGACTACGGCACGTGACCGACGTCTCCAGTGTACTAGATAATGGACAACGGCAATTGACCGGCGTCTCCAGTGTATTAGATAATGGACTACGTCACGTAACCGGCGTCTCCAGTGTACTAGATAATGGACTACGTCACGTAACCGGCGTTTCCAGTGTCCTAGATAATGGACCACTTCAATTAACTAGCGTCTCCAGTGTACTAGATAATTGACAACGGCACGTGACCGGCATGTCCAGTGTACCAGATAATGGACCACCTCACATGACCGGCGTCTCCAGTGAACGTACTATGGACTGCATCATATATATAACCAGCGTCTCTAATGTACTACATAATGGACAACCACACGTGACTAGCGTCTCGAGTGCACTTGTGTAATAGACCAAGACATGTAAATGGCGACTCCGGTGTACTAGATAATGGATCATGTAACGAAAACACCGTATTAAGAGTACTAAATAATGGACCACGTCACGTAGCCGGCATCTTTAGTGTGCTAGATAATGAACCACGTCGCGTTACTAGCAACTCCAGTGAACTAGATAATGGACAATGGCACAAAACCGGCGTCTCCAGTGTACTTGATAATAGACCACGTCACGTGACTGGCGTCTCCAGTGTTCTAGATAAAGGACCATGTCACGTTACTAGCGTCTCCAATTAACTAGATAATGGACAATGGCACGTGACCGGCGTCTCCAGTGTACTTGATAATAGACCACGTCACGTGACCGGCGTCTCCAGTGTACTTGATAATAGACCGAGTCAGGTGACCGGCCTCTCCTGATTACTTGATAACGGACTGCGTCAAGTAACCGGCGACTACAGTGTACGAGATAAAGGACCACGTCACGTGACCGGCGTCTCCTGTATACTAGATAATAGATCACGTCACGTGACCGGCGTCTTGAGTGTACTAGATAATGAACCACGTCACGTTACTAGCAACTCCAGTGAACTAGATAATGGACAATGGCACAAAACCGGCGTCTCCAGTGTACTTGATAATAGACCACGTCACGTGACTGGCGTCTCCAGTGTTCTAGATAAAGGACCATGTCACGTTANAACCGGCGACTACAGTGTACGAGATAAAGAACCATGTCACGTTACTAGCGTCTCCAGTGAACTAGATAATGGACCACGTCACGTGACCGGCGTCTCCTGTATACTAGATAATAGATCACGTCACGTGACCGGCGTCTTGAGTGTACTAGATAAAGAACCATGTCACGTTACTATCGTCTCCAGTGAACTAGATAATGGACCACGTCACGTGACCGGCGTCGTGAGTGTTCTAGATAAAGAACCGTGTCACGTTACTATCGTCTCCAGTGAACTAGATAATGTACTGCGTCACGTGACCGGCGTCTTGAGTGTACTAGATAAAGAACCATGTCACGTTACTAGCGTCTCCAGTGAACTAGATAATGGACTGCGTCAAGTAACCGACGTCTCCAGTGGACTAGATAATGGACCACGTCACGAGACCAGCGTCTCGAGTGTACTGCATAATGGACCACGTCACGTAATTAGAGTCCCCAGTGTACTAGATAAAGGACCACGTCACGTAACTAGTGTATGCAGTCTTCCAGACAATAGACTACGGCACTTAACCGACGTTTAGGTATCAAGTTATTTATTACGTCATGGGACCGGCCTCTCTGGTTTGTTGACGGGTTTATCGCCTACATGACGCTACCTATGCGGGTTTCGTCACACAGACGGAGGTTGCTGTTCTGTCGGCGTTGCCGTCGTGTCAAGGTACTGGGTTATTTATAACGTTATGGAACCGGTGTCTATCTTGTACCATATATTGTACTACGTATTGGGAACAGTTTGATCTGGTACCAGGTAATTTACTACGTCATTGGTACGGCATTTCTCACGAACCAGGCAATTATTCTATTTATTGTCTCCAAAGATGAAGATTACAAAGTAATGTGGGACACTATACAAAGTATTTGGTACATATATACACGATAACATAATAAGCATTACATAAATATACACTTTATATATAGAGATGTGTATAAAAACTGAAATAATAGAATATTTTAGAGTATACGTACAAAGTTTCAATATACAGATTGTAAATTGATTTGCACAAGCCAAGGAAATTATAGTAAATTTTATTGATACGTGGTACGTAATACTGATACATGATTATGTATAGACATCAATGTATCCTTGTATTTGTAAATACATGCAATAAAGACATTTATTGTAACATACTAACTATAAACGCGGAAGATACATTTGTGGGTCTGGATCACATAAGGGTGGGGGTATCCCTACCTGCGAGGTGTTACGGGCCCACACATTTATACTACCATGCATCTCAATCTGTAGTATAGTTCATATAGTATCTCAGGTGATATATTTTGCTAAGTGCACATAACTTATAATCTTTGATATTAATTATACAGCACCATAGTTGGTCCCTCAACTCGGAAGTATAAGTACACTGTAGCGCTAGATGTGTCATTGGGTCTTGATATAAAAACCCACATTTATGACATAATTCCATGGCAGTCAAGCTACGGATGGTTACAACTATTGTCATTATATATTGTATATATTCTCTGTATTGAGGAAATCGAAGCGCTAGCTTCCATAAAGTATTAGGTTTGAGTCTCGAAACCTTGTAAATTTAGATTGTGTCCCTCATATTTCATTACAGAATTATATACTGTGGTTTTCCAATCACTTTCTTTCGAAAGATTCCAGTTTCAACAAAAGTATCTAGATTTTGATGCACCGAATACTTTTTTAATATTTTGACTATGTCGGGGATGAAGTTCTGGTACAGTCTACCTAGTCGAAACAAAAAGAGTCTGGTAATAAAAACTTCATAAACAAGAGACATTGATTTCATTCTACAAAATCTTCCCAAAATTAATAATTTTCTAATATCTAAATATTCCTCAATAGAGGTCCAAACAAGTAAGGATGTACGTACACATGTCTGTTCTAGATCTTTTTTTCAAACCCTTAAGTAGATTTTACAATAAAATGTTGTGCTCTTTCTAACATTATTATTTCGGTTTTTGTCAATTGCCAAAGCTCGCATCCGTATAAGGCGGATGGATAAACTTTAATTTTGATAAGCTTCGCTACTGTTAAAGGGTTGAGAGCACAAGCAGGGGCGGATCCAGGATTTCCTAAAAGGGGGGGCCGAATTTTTTTTCTCAATAGTTAATGGTGTGTTGCCGATGGCAGCGCCCCGAGCGAGTAGCGTGAGGAGGGGGAGGGTACGGGAGGGGGTCTTCC
>NW_018406361.1:169426-176335 GCF_002113885.1 Mizuhopecten yessoensis
TAAATGTAGGGACGCACAATATCTAGTCTTCAGACATTGTACCTACAGTACAGTACTTCATGTAATAGTTTGTCGTACAAAAGAACAAATAACACCATAACATCGTTGCTGTTTAATTAATGAGTTACTCATGGCATCACTACGTTGCTATACAAACGGATAAGTTCAAATCAGTGCCACACCCAAGGCCACTAGCTATATAGTCTCGCGTTTTATAATTGTTAACTAATTCACTAGTGTAGACAATGATATATCTGAAATGTCCACGCTAATTAGCTCATGTAAGGGCATGCATATTACCAACAGTGGTACATTTGCTAAGCTATCTGGTTAAAATGATACACCTTAGGAGGCACATACGCGTCACCTTTAAATTTAATTTAAAATTATCATACTTGTAAGTACAGCATATCATCTCATTCTGATACGTACAACTTATTACTACGTACACAATAGTATGCTGTATGAAGATACTTTCTTGTACGTACACGATGGCAAGCTATAAGTACCACAATAAGTTGTACATACAAGATAGTTAAACAGTTCCAACAATATATAATACCAAAATAATTGAATAGATAAATTATGTTTAGTCGATTATACATAACATTATCAGCCGAAAAAAACTTTATCGTTCTTGTATAATGATATGATTAATATCGCCCGGGCGGTTAGGAGGTTACAATAAAAGGTATTCATTTTCAGATCATCTATAACGAGCGGTCAATAATATAATTATGCAACTTATGCTAGTATATTTCCGCCGAGCGTTGCAAGTTGCAACTTGGGGTTTTGCGGAGGTGGAAAAATAAAAAAAAACACACTTTAGGGTCAAGATTCAAAGTAGACGAGCGTAGCGATGCCAACAAATATTGTTTTAATAAAGAAAATATAGTAAAAATATCAGGTAACGTAAACCCACAATATTTGCTAGGATGCCGTATGGAATGTGTGGGGCGTAGCCCCAGATTTTTTTTTATAAATGTTCCGTGCATTATTTGATGCATTTTAAAATGTTAATATGTTCCCATTCCCGGCCGATCAGACCATTTCGGGCCGGCCCGAAAAAGGTCAGTCCGGCGCCAATAGTCAGAAAAGGTTATCGACAAACCCTCATATGATTGCAGTAATGATATCCAGACGATTCGCGCTGAAATCGCGCTGTTACGTAAGCAAATGCATGAGTTGAAGGATAACACCAATGCCCGTCTGGACTCGGTTATACGTGATCAGAAACTGTTGAAATCTGATATTGAGATTTTGATCTCAGATGTTAAATTCTCGTGCGAAACAATCGACAAGGTGTTTACGGAAGACATGAAATATGGTGCAGCTCCGAAGTCCCTCGCTGATAGGCTACATTTAGTTTCATCCAAAACACTATCGTTCGAGAAGTATCGGAAATCTACTATGGTCGAGCTTTCAAGTCTTACTCAGTCTATCAGCCACGTCAGTTTAGGACTGGAACGCGTCAATGATGTTCTTTTTTCAAGTGGGATTCTGTCCGCAATGATATCCGTACAGTTCAAGCGAAACTTGATGGTGTTGAGCAACCCCTTACCTCTCATAGGTCGATTGTGAACTCTGTACAAGGTTGCATTGAAATCGCGTGTTCGCGACACGGAACTTTAATTTTCTATTGCCGAAGCTCCGGTAAGAGCCAAGGCTTGTGCTGACACTGCAATCAGGGTGTTTGCTGAGGAGCTAGCTACTGAGATAAATGGCGTTCGTTTACGAGACTGTGAAGACCTTCAAACCCACTAAAGTTCCTCCTGCTGGATCTTCGTGTGTGTCTTTCCGTCGTAATAGCGGTACGGATGACGTACCTGTTTCTTCAGCCCATCAACCAATATGTGTGGATTCGCCAAGTCCGGCTCCGAAACAATCGTACGCGGAATCGGTGACTTCGTCAGCAAGTGCACCGAAACCCACCCGACCCGTCTGTTCGAACGCACTTGACAAAGAACCTGACGTTACGCCCACAGGTGGCTTTGTGGGTGTCACGAGGAAAAAGACTTCACGTCTATTTTTATGTGGTATGTCGGATACCTGTACTGTAGAAGACATAAGGTCGACCTTGAGGACAGAGGTGTGCACGTAACATTTTTACGGCTCCTCAAGAGTCGTATGCGTGACTGTGTGTCTGCGCGAGTCAACATATTGTCAAGTGATATCACCAAAACTAAAGCACGTGATTTCTGGCCAGGGGGAGTCCGATGTCGTAAATGGGTAAGTCAAACCCGGTTCTATGGTGAGAGTGCCCAGAGTTCTGAAGAATGCGATCATAATGAGTAATAACCATACTATGAGCGGATTCGTTATCTGTCTATTAACACTTTTATATATGGAATATCTCCGCATAATGACATGGTACGTGACAGGAATTATGTCGTCTGGGCTTAATCTCCACAACGCGTTGAGTTTTTATCATATTGATATATGTGGCATATCGGAACACTGGCTTTTTGAGGAAAACAGTCATTTATTTCAGAGCATCCACAATTCCTACGATTCTCATGTTATATGTGATTTCTCTTTACACCCTCATGCTGACAGAAGAACGCGTAAAGGTGGTGTTGCGATGATGTGGCACAAGCGCCTTTCTAACATGATAGTTGTTGTTGATTCCGATGACGACCGAATCGCGGTAATTAAAGTTGTTCTTGACGATACTGTTTTTATATAGTCCAGGCGTACCTTCCAACAATGCGGTATGGAATGGACCTGTTCCGCTCATATGTAGACAAGCTCGATGAATTGTACACGAAATTCTCTACAAGTGGAATCGTTATTGTTATGGGTGATTTCAACGCTCACTTGAATGGTCCTCGCATCAGCACCGGCCTCAATCCTCAGGGCATCG
Source organism: Mizuhopecten yessoensis (assembly GCF_002113885.1). Classification (NCBI taxonomy): domain Eukaryota; kingdom Metazoa; phylum Mollusca; class Bivalvia; order Pectinida; family Pectinidae; genus Mizuhopecten; species Mizuhopecten yessoensis. The sequence continues at coordinate 172,290 of NW_018406361.1, forward strand.
AACTGCAACGTTTCCTTGAGTTGAACCAGTTAACCGCCGTAAACACACTCTCTTCTTGTCACGGTCCCGTAAATCCGTTTGTGCATGGTGACGATGGAGCCTGCTCCTTAGTGGATTATATCATTATAGACTCAGGAAAGACTGACCTGGTCAGTGACTGTAAAACCTCAGACGACAGCTCCCTTGACGTGTCTATCCACAGAGCCATATTCTGTGATATACATATACCTGACCAATTTCTACAGAACGTTCACAGTTCTGCAAAGGCTGTTGAAAGAACATCTTTCAAGTGGATCACCTCTGGCGACAATAGTAACGTTGACGTATATCGTAATAATGCTGAACGTCTATTGCGTGACTCTGGTATATTTGAACGTGAAATTTCGACTTGTGTTGAAATTGAAACCTTTACATCTGATCTTGTTGAAATGATTAAAGAAGCCTCTTTTACTTCTCTGCCTCAAAAGAAACTTCTCTCCTTTCTTAAGCCGTATTGGAATGGTCATCTCAAGGATCTCCATACACGAATGTGGAATCTTCGCTGCAGTTGGGTTAGGCTTGGCCGACCACGGGGCCCCAATGTCGAGTCTTTTTGTTTGTATAAAGAGGCAAAGCGCGACTTTTCGTAGAGCTCGCCGTCAACTGTCAGAGGAGCATTTACAGAAACTCAATGATGACATTGCAGAAGCAGCTGAGGTAGATCAGCGGACCTTTTGGAAGCTTGTAAAACATCGTTGTCAACGTTACAATGGAACAGCTAGTGCAGAAATAATTTTTGAAGACAAAACAGTTCGTAATCCCCAACAACTTGCAGTTCATTGGGGTAGATACTTTTCATTTTTGTATAAACAATCTGAAAACACAGATTATGATAACGAATTTAAAGTAACTGTTGATTCTAAAATGAAAGATATTCTTGATCAGCCCTCTGTATCATCGAATTTTAGAGATTTTACAATGTTTGAAGTCTACGCGGTTTGTAAGAAATTACCTTTAGGCAAAGCACCTGGTCATGGCACATTAGTTTATGAACACTTCACATATGGAGGTGAATGTCTCTACCATTGCCTGACAAGGTTATTTAATGCTATCGTATCTCGGGAGTTCTTTTCTTTATGTTTGAAAAAAGGCATTATAAGTACGCTGTATAAGGGCAACAATAAGTCTAAGGATGACTCAAACAGCTACCGAGCGATATCACTATTGCCTGTCACTCTAAAGGTTTTTGAGAAACTTTTTCTTATGAGACTTGAGTCCGCTAACCTTTTTATTGTTAGTCCGCTACAGAATGGCTTTCAGCCTCATGTTAGCAGCACAATGACTTCTTTCTTGATTTATGAAGCGATCACGTACGCTGACGAGCAAAGTAATAAATTATTTACATGTTTTCTTGATGCCGCTAAAGCATTCGACTGTGTTTGGCACTATGGATTGTTTATAAAAATGTATGATTTGGGTTTTGATATAAAGTTTATCAAAATCTTAGCTTCAATTTATCATGATATGCAAAGTGCTGTTGTATATAAAGGTTTTGTCTCTAACTGGTTCCTTATAGAGCAAGGTATAGACAGGGTAGTATATTATCACCATGGTTGTATACATTATATATCAATGATCTATTGGAAGAATTATGCAATTCAAACGCATCCCTAATGATAGAAGATGTTAACGTTACTTGTCCGACACAGGCTGACGATATTGTACTTTTGTCTTATACCAAGTGTAATCTAGATGTTTTGATGAATATATGTTACAGATATAGTTGTAAACAACGCCCCAAAAACATGTATTGTAGTTTTTAACAATCTAAAACATGTTATGCCAGATCCTCACGTAATTGGCGCTTGGGTGTTGAAACTGTGAATGAGTCTGAACATACCACACATGTTGGAATATTTCTAGACAAATTTAAATTTGGTCGTCCAGATATTGAAAACGTACTTAACAAGGTTAGAAGTTCCTGCTTCTCGTTTTTAAATGCAGGGTTAATAGGGAAGTCGATAAACCCTCTCATCGGTCTGAAGCTGTTTCGCTCTGTAACTCTTCATTGCTGTTTATTTGGCTCGGAATTGTGGTTTTCATTAAGTGTGAAGGATTGGTCACGGCTTTAAATAATTCAACATTTTTGTGCCAAAGTCATTCAGTGTTTTCCCTTGAGAACACGTTCTGACATGGCACTTGGTATGTTGGGGCTAACGTCACTAAAGGCGAAAGTAGACCAGTCTAAACTTCGATTCTTTGGTTCTTTGTGTCGTCTGAGATCTTCAGCTACTGTAAAACAGCTGTTTTTATTACGGTTGTACCATAAACACCTATGTGCTTATGAAAGTACTAAAGGTGTCATTTACGACATCTGGTTCATTATTTTAAAATACGGTCTAGAAGAGTTTTTGAACTATTTCTTGGAAGAAGCTATTTCCCCCTTCCAAACAGTCGTGGATTTTTTTGTTAAAAATGCTTTTTGTTCAAAAGAACAATCAGAATGGTATGAGCGCCTGAACAATTGTGACGGTTTTTGATTCCTATATTTGCATGGAACACTTTGTCCGTCGTCTCTTTGGTTTCTGTGGAAACAGTTATTTCCTTTTCAATCTCATATTTGCAGTAGAGTAGCGAATGTGTGGTTAATAAGCCCATACTGTGAGCTGTTATGTGCTAAATGTAAAACAATGTCTCAGGATGCTCTAGCTCATTGCTTACTTGATTGTAGACATCCAGATTTGGTTACCTTCCGTGACAATTTTTTTTACTGATATTTTAAACAATTATCCGGTTGAATTTTATGTCAAACTTGATAATTTAGAAAGACAGGAAATTCTTTGTATCCTATTAAGGCACATTCCTGATAATATACGGGAACGATTCCCGGATGATGAGTGCTGCACGAGGTTTGCATACGAGTGCTGTTGCTTTTCTGTCAAAGCTGCTGAATTCACTTTCCAGTAAGTGAGTATATATACAATCAAATTAAGTTTGTCTCAAACATGTATTTATATTTTTTTTTCCCTTCTTATATTTCCTGTTTCATGTATTTTTCCTCATGGACGCCTTGATCTAGTACGATCAATATATGTCATTTATGTAACCTTTGCTATGCCTACACTCTATTGATATCTACTAATTTTTCTAATACTTTGTCAAAATATTATTACATTTTCATATGTACTCTTCATTTATGGAGGAATAAAGTCAAAAAAGAAGAAGAAGAACCGCTAGCTTCCATAAAGTATAAGGTTTGAGTTGGTTATGTATTTCTCGAAACCTTGTAAATTTAGATTGTGTCCCTCATATTTCATTACAGAATTATATACTGTGGTTTTCCAATCACTTTCTTTCGAAAGATTCCAGTTTCAACAAAAGTATCTAGATTTTGATGCAACGAATACTTTTTTAATATTTTGACTATGTCGGGGATGAATCCGTTCTGGTACAGTCTACCTAGTCGAAACAAAAAGAGTCTGGTAATAAAAACTTCATAAACAAGAGACATTGATTTCATTCTACAAAATCTTCCCAAAATTAATAATTTTCTAATATCTAAATATTCGTCAATAGAGGTCCAACCAAGTAAGGATGTACACATGTCTGTTCTAGATCTTTTTTTCAAACCCTTAAGTAGATTTTACAATAAAATGTTGTGCTCTTTCTAACATCATTATTTCGGTTTTTGTCAATTGCCAAAACTCGCACCCGTATAAGGCGGATGGATAAACTTTAATTTTAATAAGCTTCCTTACTGTTAAAGGGTTGAGAGCACAAGGATGTGCACCGGATCGAACAAGGGACATCGTACCCGATCTTAACTTATTACATGCAAGTGTTGTTCTCTCAAAAGAGTTCTGTTAAGAGTTTGATAAAATACCAAGTTTCGCTCAGATAACATCGTTGTAAGCGATGGTCCTTTCTTCTAATGTATGCTGTACACACGCGTATAATTAGACTTCTGTTGCTATATTAAGTTATTTACAGTTATAGGTTCATTTCTGTATTTGGTAGTGTTAGAGTATTCAGCTCCCACTGTTGATTCCTCTCCTTTTAAAATATGA
>NW_018406362.1:0-297 GCF_002113885.1 Mizuhopecten yessoensis
ATAGTATAGATGTCACAGTGTGTGTAGGTTAGTTTGTAAGATGTGCGTGTGATGAGTATAGTATAGATGTCACAGTGTGAGTAGGTTAGTTTGTGAGATGTGTGTGTGATAAGTGTNAGTAGGTTAGTTTGTGAGATGTGTGTGTGATAAGTATAGTATAGATGTCACAGTGTGAGTAGGTTAGTTTGTGAGATGTGTGTGTGATAAGTATAGTATAGATGTCACAGTTTGAGTAGGTTAGTTTGTGAGATGTGTATGTGATAAGTATAGTATAGATGTCACAGTGTGAGTAGGTTA
>NW_018406362.1:4085-4496 GCF_002113885.1 Mizuhopecten yessoensis
AATAAGTATATTATAAATGTCACAGTGTGTGTAGATTAGTTTGTGAGATGTGCGTGTGATAAGTATAGTATAGATGTCATAGTGTCAGTAGGTTAGTTTGTGAGATGTGTGAGTGATAAATATATTATAGGTGTCACTGTGTGAGTAGGTTAGTTTGTGAGATGTGCGTGTAATAAGTATATTATAAATGTCACAGTGTGTGTAGATTAGTTTGTTAGATGTGCGTGTGATAAGTATAGTATAGATGTCACAGTGTCAGTAGGTTAGTTTGTGAGATGTGTGAGTGATAAGTATAGTATAGATGTCAGAGTGTGAGTAGATTAGTTTGTGAGATGTGTGAGTGATAAATATATTATAGATGTCACTGTGTGAGTAGGTTAGTTTGTGAGATGTGTGTGTGATAAGGATAGT
>NW_018406363.1:0-297 GCF_002113885.1 Mizuhopecten yessoensis
AGGTCAAGTCATTGGTCACAGTGACCTAATTCTTGCACTCTGCACCTTGCCATCCCAAGATGTTCATGCAAACCAAATCTGGTTACTCCAGGTGAAACAGTACAGAAGATGGTTTCTGTCATGTGTGTTGTATTTATAGTTTGTTTGATAAATCATTTATATTCTTACAAAGAGAACAAGAGGCACAATGGGTCTGAATCCTTCAACTCTTACTAATCTTGCATCTAGGACCATCAAAGTATAAGTAAATATAAAAGCTAAGTAATATGCAAAACTAATGGAATTAAGCTTCAAGCA
>NW_018406363.1:1948-2282 GCF_002113885.1 Mizuhopecten yessoensis
AAAGGATATAGGGACCAGCTTTTTGCATCTTGCCATTCCAAGATGTCCTTGTACACCAAATTTGGTTACTCCAGTTGAAATAGTATAGAAGATATGCCCTGGACAAATCTTTTCAAAGGTGAATGTCAAAGGTCAAGTCATAGGCCACAGTGACCTAATTCTTGCACTCTGCACCTTGCCATTCCAAGATGTCCATGCAAACCAAATCTGGTTACACCAGGTGAAACAGTATAGAAGATATGCCCTGGACAAACATTGTTTTAAAGTGAATGTCAAAGGTCAAGTCTTTGGTCACAGTGACCTAATTCTTGCACTCTGCACCTTGCCATTCCAA
>NW_018406364.1:0-297 GCF_002113885.1 Mizuhopecten yessoensis
CTTTACCCATCAAAGTAAGATCGTCATTAGTTCTGTTATATCTGATCTTTACCTATCATCATAAGATCGTCATTAGTTCTGTTATATCTGATCTTTAGCCATCATTGAGAGATCGTCATTAGTTCTGTTATATCTGAGCTTTACCCATCATCGTAAGATTGTCATTAGTTCTGTTATATCTGATCTTTACCCATCATAGTAAGATTGTCGTTAGTTCTGTTGTATCTGATCTTTACCCATCATTGAAAGATTGTCATTAGTTCTGTTATATCTGAGCTTTACCCATCATTGAAAGAT
>NW_018406364.1:680-1681 GCF_002113885.1 Mizuhopecten yessoensis
TTATCTAATTCTATGAAAGTTTGAATGATGATCTACTGAAAATAAACCAACTATTTCACAAAGTGTTACTCTCCTTTAGAAGAATAAGTAAAAAACCACTCCCTATTTTCCCTCATTTCCAAAACAATTTGATCAAAGTACCTCTGGACCTTTTATTTAATAAAGAGTATTTTATTCTACAATTTTTAAGTCTGATTTTTTTTCCCCACAATTGAAACCAACTTTCCACATTTGGGCCAATTATTGTGACTCTGCAGAAAAAAAGTTTATAAATTGAGCCAATTTTCCCCGGTCAAGGTCCCATTCTCCAGGCCCCAGAGTAGACCCAAGATCTTACTTTTCATTGCCATTTCATCGTGATAATTCCAACTATGTTTGAATCATTTCACATTTCGATGTATACCAAACAAAATTATTCCCTATAAAAACTGTAATAAATGTTACCCCATTCCAAGTGAGAATGGATCCTTCCATCATGGCATGATCGTTTATAATTCTAGGACATCATTGTCAGGAAAAGCTCCTTTGGAAATATTTCCCTTTAGGGCCCCACCCCTTAGCACATGTCATTTCCCTTAGGGGCCCCACCCCTTAGCACCTGTCATTTCCCTTTAGGGCCCCACCCCTTAGCACCTGTCATTTCCCTTAAGGGCCCCACCCCTTAGCACCTAACATTTCTTTTAAGGGCCACCCCTTAGCACCTGTCATTTCCCTTTAGGGTCCCACCCCTTAGCACCTAGCACCCATCATTTCCCTTTAGGGCCCCACCCATTAGCACCTGTCATTTCCCTTAGGGGCCCCACCCCTTAGCACCTGTCATTCCCTTTAAGGCTCTACCTTTTAGCACCTAACATTTCCCTTTAGGGCCCAACCCTAAGTACCTGTCATTTCCCTTTAGGGCCCCACCCCTCAGCACCCATCATTTCCCTTTAAGGCCCCACCCCTTAGCACCAATCATTTCCCTTTAGGGCCCTACCCTTTAGTACCTGTCATTTCCCTAA
>NW_018406364.1:1976-3175 GCF_002113885.1 Mizuhopecten yessoensis
CCCCCCACCCCCACCCCCTTAGCACCCATCATTTCCCTTTAAGGCCCTCACCCCATAGCACCCGTCATTTCTCTTTAGAGCCCCACCCCTTAGCACATGTCGTTTTCCTTTAGGGCCCAACCCCTTAGCACATGTCATTGGGGCAAAAAACTCAGACTTACAATTTGATACCTTCTTCGATTAAGAATGAGCCAAGTTTGAGAGAAATGCATGTATTCACCAGTTCTGAATACAAAGTCAAGAGATCAAAGAGGAATCTTAGTGCCATCATTGTAAGATTGTATTTAGTTCTGTTACATCTGATCTTTACCCATCATCGTAAGATCGTCATTAGTTCTGTTATATCTGAGCTTTACCCATCATTGTAAGATTGTCATTAGTTCTGTTATATCTGAGCTTTACCCATCATCGTATGATTGTCATTAGTTCTGTTATATCTGAGCTTTACCTATCATTGTAAGATCGTCGTTAGTTCTGTTATATCTGATCTTTACCCATCATTGTAAGACTGTCATTAGTTCTGTTATATCTGAGCTTTACCCATCATTATAAGATTGTCGTTAGTTCTGTTGTATCTGATATTTACCCATCATTGTAAGATTGTCATTAGTTCTGTTATATCTGAGCTTTACCCATCATTGTAAGATTGTCGTGAGTTCTGTTGTATCTGAGCTTTACCCATCATTGTAAGATTGTCATTAGTTCTGTTACATCTAAGCTTTACTCATCATTGTAAGATTGTCATTAGTTCTGTTATATCTAAGCTTTACCCATCATTGTAAGATTGTCATTAGTTCTGTTATATCTGATCTTTACCCATCATTGTAAGATTGTCGTGAGTTCTGTTGTATCTGAGCTTTACCCATCATTGTAAGATCGTCATTAGTTCTGTTATATCTGATCTTTACCCATCATTGTAAGATTGTCATTAGTTCTGTTATATCTAAGCTTTACCCATCATTGTAAGATTGTCATTAGTTCTGTTATATCTATCTTTACCCATCATTGTAAGATCGTCGTTAGTTCTGTTATATCTGATCTTTGCCCATCATCGTAAGATCGTCATTAGTTCTGTTATATCTGATCTTTACCCATCATTGTAAGATTGTCATTAGTTCTGTTTTATCTGAGCTTTACCCATCATCGTAAGATCATCATTAGTTCTGTTATATCTGATCTTTACCCATCATAGTAAGATT
>NW_018406364.1:4580-11536 GCF_002113885.1 Mizuhopecten yessoensis
AATCATAGTAAGATCGTCATTAGTTCTGTTGTATCTGATCTTAACCCATCATAGTAAGATCATCATTAGTTCTGTTGTATCTGATCTTTACCCATCATCGTAAGATCGTCATTAGTTCCGTAATATCTGAGCTTTACCCATAATCGTAAGATTGTCATTAGTTCTGTTATATCTGAGCTTTACCCATCATCGTAAGATCGTCATTAGTTCTGTTATATCTGAGCTTTACCCATCATAGTAAGATTGTCATTAGTTCTGTTATATCTGAGCTTTACCCATCATAGTAAGATTGTCATTAGTTCTGTTGTATCTGATCTTTACCCACCATAGTAAGATTGTCATTAGTTCTGTTATATCTGAGCTTTACCCATCATCGTAAGATCGTCATTAGTTCTGTTATATCTGAGCTTTACCCATCATAGTAAGATTGTCATTAGTTCTGTTATATCTGAGCTTTACCCATCATCGTAAGATCGTCATTAGTTCCGTAATATCTGAGCTTTACCCATAATCGTAAGATTGTCATTAGTTCTGTTATATCTGAGCTTTACCCATCATCGTAAGATCGTCATTAGTTCCGTAATATCTGAGCTTTACCCATAATCGTAAGATTGTCATTAGTTCTGTTATATCTGAGCTTTACCCATCATCGTAAGATCGTCATTAGTTCTGTTATATCTGATCTTAACCCATCATAGTAAGATCGTCATTAGTTCTGTTGTTTCTGATCTTTACCCATCATCGTAAGATCGTCGTTGGTTCTGTTATATCTGATCTTTACCCATCATCGTAAGATCGTCGTTAGTTCTGTTATATCTGATCTTTACCCTTCATAGTGAGATTGTCATTAGTTCTGTTATATCTGATCTTTACCCATCATCGTAAGATCGTTATTAGTTCTGTAATATCAGAGCTTTACCCATCATCGTAAGATCGTCATTAGTTCTGGTATATCTGATCTTAACCCATCATAGTAAGATTGTCATTAGTTTTGTTATATCTGATCTTTACCCATCATTGAAAGATTGTCGTTAGTTCTGTTGTATCTGAGCTTTACCCATCATAGTAAGATTGCCATTAGTTCTGTTGTATCTGATCTTTACCCATCAAAGTAAGATCGTCATTAGTTCTGTTATATCTGATCTTTAGCCATCATTGAAAGATCGTCATTAGTTCTGTTATATCTGATCTTTCCCCTTCATAGTGAGATTGTCATTAGTTCTGTTATATCTGAGCTTTTCCCATCATCGTAAGATCGTCAATAGTTCTGTTTTGTCTGAGCTTTACCCATCATTGTAAGTTACCCATCATCGTAAGATCGTCGTTGGTTCTGTTATATCTGATCTTTACCCATCAAAGTAAGATCGTCATTAGTTCTGTTGTATCTGATCTTTACCCATCAAAGTAAGATCGTCATTAGTTCTGTTATATCTGAGCTTTTCCCATCATCGTAAGATCGTCAATAGTTCTGTTTTGTCTGAGCTTTACCCATCATTGTAAGATTGTCATTAGTTCTGTTATATTTGAGCTTTACCTATCATCGTAAGATCGTCATTAGTTCTGTTATATCTGATCTTTCCCCTTCATAGTGAGATTGTCATTAGTTCTGTTATATCTGATCTTTACCAATCATCGTAAGATTGTCATTAGTTCTGTTATATTTGAGCTTTACCTATCATCGTAAGATCGTCATTAGTTCTGGTATATCTGATCTTAACCCATCATAGTAAGATTGTCATTAGTTCTGTTATATTTGAGCTTTACCTATCATCGTAAGATCGTCATTAGTTCTGTAATATCTATCGTCATTAGTTCTGTTGTATCTGATCTTAACCCATCATAGTAAGATTGTCATTAGTTTTGTTATATCTGATCTTTACCCATCATTGTAAGATTGTCGTTAGTTCTGTTATATCTGATCTTAACCCATCATAGTAAGATTGTCATTAGTTCTGTTATATTTGAGCTTTACCTATCATCGTAAGATCGTCATTAGTTCTGGTATATCTGATCTTAACCCATCATAGTAAGATTGTCATTAGTTTTGTTATATCTGATCTTTACCCATCATTGAAAGATTGTCATTAGTTCTGTTATATCTGATTTTTACCCATCATCGAAAGATCGTCGTTAGTTCTGTTATATCTGATCTTAACCCATCATAGTAAGATCGTCATTAGTTCTGTTGTATCTGATCTTAACCCATCATAGTAAGATTGTCATTAGTTCTGTTATATCTGATCTGTACCCATCATCGTAAGATTGTCATTAGTTCTGTTATAACTGAGCTTTTCCCATCCTTGTAAGATTGTCATTAGTTCTGTTATATCTGAGCTTTCCCCATCATTGAAAGATCGTCATTAGTTCTGTTATATCTGAGCTTTACCCATCATCGTAAGATCGTCATTAGTTCTGTAATATCTGAGCTTTTCCCATCATCGTAAGATCGTCAATAGTTCTGTTTTGTCTGAGCTTTACCCATCATTGTAAGATTGTCATTAGTTCTGTTATATCTGAGCTTTACCCATCATAGTAAGATTGCCATTAGTTCTGTTGTATCTGATCTTTACCCACCATAGTAAGATTGTCATTAGTTCTGTTTTATCTGAGCTTTACCCATCATTGTAAGATTGTCATTAGTTCTGTTATATTTGAGCTTTACCTATCATCCTAAGATCTTCATTAGTTCTGTTATATCTGATCATTACCCATCATCGTAAGATCGTCATTAGTCCTGTTATATCTGATCTTTACCCATCTTTGTAAGATCGTCATTAGTTCTGTTGTATCTGATCTTTCCCCACCATAGTAAGATTGTCATTAGTTCTGTTGTATCTGATCTTTCCCCACCATAGTAAGATTGTCATTAGTTCTGTTGTATCTGATCTTTACCCCCCATAGTAAGATTGTCATTAGTTCTGTTATGTCTGATCTTTACCCATCATTGTAAGATTGTCGTTACTGTTATATCTGAGCTTTACCCATCATAGTAAGATTGCCATTAGTTCTGTTGTATCTGAAGATTGTCGTGAGTTCTGTTGTATCTGAGCTTTACCCATCATTGTAAGATTGTCGGTAGTTCTGTTATATCTGATCTTTACCCGTCATCGTAAGATCGTCATTAGTTCTGTAATATCTGAGCTTTTCCCATCATCGTAAGATCGTCAATAGTTCTGTTTTGTCTGAGCTTTACCCATCATTGTAAGATTGTCGTTACTGTTATATCTGAGCTTTACCCATCATAGTAAGATTGCCATTAGTTCTGTTGTATCTGAAGATTGTCGTGAGTTCTGTTGTATCTGAGCTTTACCCATCATTGTAAGATTGTCATTAGTTCTGTTATATTTGAGCTTTTCCTATCATCGTAAGATCGTCATTAGTTCTGTTATATTTTATCTTTACCCATCATTGTAAGATCGTCATTAGTTCTGTTATATCTTATCTTTACCCATCATTGTAAGATTGTCGTTAGTTCTGTTATATCTGATCTTTACCCATCATTGTAAGATTGTCATTAGTTCTGTTATATCTGAGCTTTACCCATCATAGTAAGATTGTCATTAGTTCTGTTATATCTGATCTTTACCCATCATTGTAAGATTGTCGTTAGTTCTGTTATATCTGATCTTTACCCGTCATCGTAAGATCGTCATTAGTTCTGTTATATCTGAGCTTTACCCATCATAGTAAGATCGTCATTAGTTCTGTGATGCATCTTGTGGTATTTTTTCATTTAGATTTGAGACAGCTGGGTATGAAAGTTTTCTTTCAAAGTAAGGTCATTGTTGATTTGTTAATAAATAGCGATAACAAACTTGAACTCTCAAAATCCAAGACTGCTGCCAGTCGGCCATTTTGTTTTTCTGATTAGTCCCATAATTAAACACATTTATGGACCATTGGGAACATCAAAAACAAAAAGTGAGAAACATCTGAGAAACATTTCTTGAGAAATAATGATAACATTCTTGAACTTTCAAAAACCAAGATGGCTGCCTGTAAGCCATTCTTTTTTCTGTTCAGTCCTTAAATCAAGCATGATCAATGCTGGACCATGGGAAATCTACACATGAAATAGGAGAAAGACTTTTTAGAAATAGGATATATCAAAAACGTATATCTCTCAAATTCAAGATCGCTGCTGGGTGGCCATCTTGTTTCTTGGGTCAGTCTCAAAATGAAACATGCACAACAACTGATCAAGGGAAACCTAGATATGAAATATGAGAAAGATCTGCTCAGTACTTCCTGAGTCATATCAATAAGATTTGTTCAATTCTTGGATGACAGCCGATACTAATAGCCAACCATGGATAGATGGTGGACTAAGAAATAGAGTTAATTACAAAAAATAGAGGTAATCACCAAAATCTCTCAAATGACTACTAAACTGACAGAAACCTAAAAAAGGTCAATTTGAAATATAGTGAAGGGGACACAACTCCTGATTGTCATACATACTCAGTCAGGGGATACAACTCCTGGTTGTCATACATACTCAGTCAAGGGACACAACTCCTGGTTATCATACATACTCAGTCAAGGGGCACAACTCCTGATTGTCATACATACTCAGTCAAGGGGCACAACTCCTGATTGTCATACATACTCAGTCAGGGGACACAACTCCTGATTGTCATACATACTCTGTCAGGGGTCTCAACTCCTGGTTGTCAAACATCCTCAGTCAGGAGACTCAACTCCTGGTTGTCCTACACACTCAGTCAGGGGACACAACTCCTGGTTGTCATACATACTCAGTCAGGGGACACAACTCCTGGTTGTCATACACATATAATGTACTCAGTCAGGGGACTCAACTCCTGGTTGTCATACACACATAATGTACTCAGTCAGGGGACAACTCCTGGTTGTCCTACACACTCAGTCAGGGGACACAACTCCTGGTTGTCCTACACACTCAGTCAGGAGACACAACTCCTGGTTGTCATATACACATAATGTACTCAGTCAGGGGACTCAACTCCTGGTTGTCATACATACATACTCAGTATGTATGACAACTCCTGGCAGTTCATACATAGTCAATTAGAGACTTAACTTTGGGTTGTTTGTACATAGTTACATACTGAATATGAACTAAGGTGCTACAGTACTTACGTGTGGTGACGCTACTCTGAGATGAGCCTTGGATTCTACCAGATATGATAGTAGACACCTTAAAAGTGTACGTTGCGTTCGGTTTGGTGTTGTTGTACTGGTACACACGTTGATCAGCTGAGACATGAACATATTCAGCTGTCTCCTGGACTGAGACGTAATATTTTTGAATTCCCCGCCCTGTGGTGGGAGGTTCCCAGGTAAGCCTGATGGTACCATCAGCCACGTACACAGCTGTGACATTGGTCGGTGGATGGGATTGTGCTGAAAAACAAAATACATGAAATACTGTAATGGCCAATATTACTGTCCAAATATACAGCATAACAAAATCACTTCTACTAGCTGTCTACAAAAATCTAAAGGGACGTTCCTGTTATTTTATACAACAATCAAAATGGCCAGTAGCTGTAGGTGATATTCTTTGTTCCTGTGTTCCATTACTTTTCAGTTTTTTTGTCTCTCCATTATTTGGAGAAACACATTCAGACTGTCTTTTCTAATGCTTTTCAGACAGTATAAAACAGTCTGTATATATACCTCCATTAGGATCCAGTGTTATATGGGATTTTACCGTCTATATTACTTCTTTGACCCATACTTGTACAGTTTTGGATCTCCGATTCACTACACCTTGATGTGATCTCTGAGTGAATTCTTTAAAAAAGATTTTCAACAATTTTGCACTTTAGAGCAGTTCAGTTATTGATTTTTTGTGTAAATATTTATGGATCAATTTAAAGTGTGAAAAAAAAGTTTGATAAAGGTGACAATGCAATATTTGTGATTAAATGTCAATAATATATATACGAGTAATACACAATCTTTTACTTTTTCTAGAAATGAATACTTCACATGAAATATTTGAAACTGAATTTTGAAATGTTTATTTCAAATATCTTTATCCATATATTTGAGATATATATGACCGTATATTAAAAATATTAATGCTTGTATATAAGAAATATTAATACCTGTATATGTGAAATATCTTTATCTATACATTTGAGATATTTATACCCATATATTTGAAATATTTATACCTGCATATAAGAAATATTCATACCTGTATATGAAAAACATTCATACCTGTATAAAAAAAATATTCATACCTATATATTTGAAATATATTTACCTGTACAAAGTCAAACATGCAAAACTGTGGACCATGGGCAACCTTCATATTAGGTCTAGAAATTAATTTTGAATACCACTGATCAATTTGGGTAGTAGTGTCCAATTTTTACTAGTCCATGTGGATATTCCATAAACCAATATTTTTCAACAAGATATTAAGCAATATCAAATTTTGACTGGTTTTCTAGCACTAACAACATTGTTTAAAGATGGACGATGGAAGTGGACAAAGGGGGATTTGATCACGGGATGGTGGGCTAAGATATACCAACCCAAATAAATATTGTATCCACAAAGTCTCTGACAAATAAATTCATGATAAATAGAAACTTCTGTCTTCAGGGTTATTTACTTTGATGATGCAACATCCTTGAAATATATTTAGAAAGCAAAAAAGTTCTGCCTACGGAGGAAGGAAAATGTGTGGCAGGAGGTCCGACTCCCTCTACATTCCACTATTGTGTAGTACTGTGTGGCAGGAGGTCCGACTCCCTCTACATTCCACTATTGTGTAGTGCTGTGTGGCAGGAGGTTCGACTCCCTCTACATTCAACTATTGTGTAGTACTGTGTGGCAGGAGGTTCGACTCCCTCTACATTCCACTATTGTGTAGTGCTGTGTGGCAGGAGGTCCGACTCCCTCTACATTCCACTATTGTGTAGTGCTGTGTGGCAGGAGGTTCGACTCCCTCTACATTC
>NW_018406364.1:13029-16141 GCF_002113885.1 Mizuhopecten yessoensis
CCCCCCCCCGATAGGTCTCTGGATCAGCCACTGCTATTGCAGTGTAGTACTGTGGGTGAACTGGGTCATATCTGGATGTTTGAGTCAACAGAATATTACTTCACATTTAAGTTGATCTGCCAACCCTCCCTATTTAGGAGGGAGGCTCCCGACTTTGGACCCTTGAATTTAGTATTTTCAATAAGTGAAATTTCACCTGATCGAACAACTCAAAATATGTCATTTTAAATGGTTATTTTGTGTCTATGTGGTACATAAACATCCTTTATTTATATTTTTTAATTTTGAACGTGCAGAATCCCTCCATAGAAACATGTACGTTGATGAATAACGAAAATCATCGACTAAATAATACTTTGTATAATAATCAGCAGAATCAAACAAAATTAATACAAAGATACATATAGGGGTCGCTGTCTATTTGACACGTATAAAATAATTCACTGACAGAACAGACCATTGAGGTAGATTGTTTTACAAGATTGCTTCAACAACAGCAGAAAGACCCAGCTTACCTCGACATGATGTCAGACACACGAACACCAGCATAAACACTCCGGTATAGTCCACCATTTTGATGTGAATTTCACAAAATTCACAAATTGTGTATAATAAGGAAGTATAAACATGATGACAGTCCTATATACAGGTCAAAGGTCACTTCCAGCCTCCCTGATCTAATCACAGGCTTACTAAGTATGTACCTAAACACGGGGCTTTGACAAGGGTTTAACAGGGCTTTGACAAGGGATTAACCCTTTCACCCCTTTGATCGGGATGAGTCCATTATGGTCTACAGTGGTAAAAGGGTTCATACCTTATATGTTTGATTATTTCATCGCTCCCTTTAAGAACAGGGACCTAAACTTCACACCCTGCTACCTACCCCCATTGATTCTACAGGGTGGACCATTAACCCCCATTGATTCTACAGGGTTGGACCCATTGATTCTACAGGGTAGACCCACCCCCATTGATTCTACAGGGTGGACCAACCCCCATTGATTCTACAGGGTTGGACCCATTGATTCTACAGGGTAGACCCACCCCCATTGATTCTACAGGGTGGACCAACCCCCATTGATTCTACAGGGTTGGACCCATTGATTCTACAGGGTAGACCCACCCCCATTGATTCTACAGGGTGGACCAACCCCCATTGATTCTACAGGGTTGGACCCATTGATTCTACAGGGTAGACCCACCCCCATTGATTCTACAGGGTGGACCAACCCCCATTGATTCTACAGGGTTGGACCCATTGATTCTACAGGGTAGACCCACCCCCATTGATTCTACAGGGTGGACCAACCCCCATTGATTCTACAGGGTTGGACCCATTGATTCTACAGGGTAGACCCACCCCCATTGATTCTACAGGGTGGACCAACCCCCATTGATTCTACAGGGTAGATCCACATCCCAGAACTCCCTCAAAACTGTAAGTAGTAAAACAATATTTTGGAGTTCACTCAGAGGGGCCTGGATCTGCCATTAATTTAAGTGTTTAGCTTCTCCATTCATAGCTGTCAAACCTTCCTCGTTAGGAGGGAGACTCCCTCATTTTGACCAAAATTTACCCATCTCCCTAAAACTCCCAAACCTTGCCTGTGAAATCAACATGTGGACCTAACAGAGGGCCCAAACCTTGACTGGGAATCAACATGTAGACTTAACAAAGGGCCCCAACCTTGACTGGGAATCAACATGTAGACTTAACAAAAGGCCCAAACCTTGACTGGGAATCAACATGTAGACTTAACAAAGGGCCCCAACCTTGTCTTGGAATCAACATGCAGACTTAACAGAGGGCCCAAACCTTGTCTGGGAATCAAAATGTAGACTTAACAGAGGGCCCAAACCTAGCCTGGGAATCAACATGTAAACTTAACAGAGGGCCCAAACCTTGCCTGGGAATCAACATGTAAACTTAACAGAGGGCCCAAACCATGTCTTGGAATCAACATGTAGACTTAACAAAAGGCCCAAACCTTGCCTGGGAATCAACATGTAGACTTAACAGAGGCCCAAACCTTGACTGGGAATCAACATGTAGACTTAACAAAGGGCCCAAACCATGTCTTGGAATCAACATGTAGACTTAACAGAGGGCCTAACCCTTGTATGGGAATCAACATGTAGACTTAACAAAGGGCCCAAACCATGTCTTGGAATCAACATGTAGACTTAACAGAGAGCCTAACCCTTGTCTGGGAATCAACATGTAGACTTAACAGAGGGCCCAAACCTTGCCTTGGAAATATAGATAATAGTTAAATCGTACTTGTTCAGTGTTGGCAAAGGTACCCGTATAAAATATATTTACTCATTGACGTAGAAAATAAGGAGAACTGTAATTTGTTGACCTGAAGACATTACTTCTATTTATTACAAATCTATGAAACAGACTCCAAATTGTTCTATTCTCAGTTTCAGAAAGTATGACAGATTTTCTATATTGTTCAATGCCTACATGTGCATATGTACATTGGAGCTGGACTTAGTGACAAACAGATATGGAGAGTGGTCTTCCGGGCTAATGCTCCTAGCAACATCCTGCTTAATGACATACAGGAAGATCGTGATATTGTGAATCATCCATTTATAACACCCAAAAGTAAATATACAAATACAAAAATCTACACATTCTTAATCCCTTATTTAGTGCTGGACACACAAAATGTGTTTGTATCTCAAATTGAAGGGAGGGGGAGAGGGGTGGGGGGGTGGGGGGGTCCTATGTGTGTATCTCACTAACACAAACATAGAAGGGAGGGGGGCGGCCTATGTGTGTATCTCACAAATCAAACATGGAAGGGAGATAAAACAAACATAGAAGGGAGGGAGAGGGGTCCTATGTGTGTATTTCACTAAGACAAACATAGAAGGGAGGGAGAGGGGTCCTATGTGTGTATCTCACTAAGACAGACATAGAAGGGAGGGGGAGGGGTCCTATGTGTATACCTCACTAAGACAAACATAGAAGGGAGGGGGAGGGGTCCTATGTGTGTATCACACTAAGACAAACATAGAAGGGAGGGGGAGGGGTCCTATGTGTATACCTCACTAAGACAAACATAGAAGGGAGGGGGAGGGGTCCTATGTGTATACC
>NW_018406364.1:21980-33138 GCF_002113885.1 Mizuhopecten yessoensis
TTTTTGTTGACCTTTGTCCATGGAAGGTCCCTGCAAAATTTCATTGAAATTGGTTCAGGGGTTTTGGAGAAG
The DNA here is from genome assembly GCF_002113885.1 of Mizuhopecten yessoensis. NCBI lineage: Eukaryota > Metazoa > Mollusca > Bivalvia > Pectinida > Pectinidae > Mizuhopecten > Mizuhopecten yessoensis. The sequence continues at coordinate 22,053 of NW_018406364.1, forward strand.
AAGTCGAAAATGTAAATTGTTTACGGACGCACGACGGACGACGGACGACGACGGACAAAAGGCGATCGCAATAGGTCACTTGAGACTTTGTCTCAGGTGACCTAAAAAAGGGTCAGATCGAGCATGCACACCATCAGGTGGTAGTAACCATATCTGAAAACTTTCGTTGAAATTGGCCCAGTAATTTTTGAGGAGTTGTGCGGATAAAGATTTTTCAACAAAAGGCCATATTACTTTGTAAAAAAAGGATCAGAATGAAAAAAGAAAACCTGGATGCACAACTTACCATGTCTGGAAACTTTCCTTGAAATCGATCCGTAACTTTAGAAGGAGTTGTCCAGACAAAAACGTTTTAGGATTTGTTAAACAAAGGGCAATAACTCCGTAAAAGGGCGAGACATACAGATTCCAGTATGCTATCTTCGTTGCGGGGGGCATAATTAACTTTTGATATAAATATGATCTCATTGTGAATTTAACTTGTATCAATAAACCACTTATTGAACTTTCCTAGGGTGGTCTGTTAATACTTGTCTGGCTGTATATATACAGGTTTGTCTGTAAATTTAGGTTTGTCTGTAAATACAGGTTTGTCTGTAAATAAAGGTTTGTCTGTAAATACAGATTTGTCTGTAAATACAGGTTTGTCTGAAAATATAGGTTTGTCTGTAAATACAGGTTTGTCTGTAAATATAGGGTTGTCTGTAAAAACAGGTTTGTCTGTAAATACAGGTTTGTCTGTAAATACAGGTTTGTCTGTAAATACAGGTTTGGCTGTAAATGAAGGTCTGTCGGTATATACAGGTTTGTGTGGTAACTCATTCACCCCTGAAATCTCATAATGAAGCATTCCAACCTTTGAATTTGAAGAGTTAAAATGTGTCTTCATTAACTGTGTGAATGAGTTAATAGAGGTTTGGCTGTTAATACTTTTCTGGCTGTATATATACAGGTTTGTCTGGTAATACTTTTCTGGCTGTATATATACAGGTTTGGCTGTTAATACTTTTTTGGCTGTATATATACAGGGTTGGCTGTTAATACTTTTCTGGCTGTATATATACAGGTTTGGCTGTTAATACTTTTCTGGCTGTATATATACAGGGTTGTCTGTAAAGTAAGGTTTGGCTGTTAATACTTGTCTGGCTGTATAAATACAGGTTTGGCTGTAAATACAGGTTTGGCTGTTAATACTTAAGTCTCGCTATATAAATACAGGTTCAGATCTAAGTACTGATCTGGCTGTATAAATACAGGTCTCGCTGTATAAATACAGGTCTGGCTGTAAGTAATGAACACTACAATGATTCCCAAATTTAACAGAATAACAAGCTGACAATTGTAAATCTTCACATCACTTTTTTATTTCATTTTGTAAATTTTGTAAAAGTCACACAACCTTTATTTGTGTAACAACAAACTTTCATAAAACACATTTTTGTGTAAAAAACAACAACCTGAGTTAAGGACTTTTATTTATGATCAGCTTTCGTGGGGCTAGTAACGTTCAACCATATGCTTGATCACTTGTAATACAAGAGTCTGGTCAAACACAGTGCTTTAAAATTACCATCACCAGAGGGCAGTGTTTTTACTTTCATTTCCGGACGGTTTGTCTAGCCACTTAAAACATTTCAAAGAAAAATGAAATTAATAAACAAAACTTACCTGTTCATGCATTCCTGAAGTATCTGTGTATTCACTATTATCGAGAGAAATGAAAAAAAAGTCTCCAGAATAATGCCATATGTTTCCACTAAATAAGTCACAACTGAGAACAAAGCCAACAAGGCTGACTGAGGTTGGAAAAAAGCATGCAAAGCAAGTGAGATTTTACCTGTACACCATTCACTACAGGTTCTCACTCAGGTAATCTGGCTTGACTTGTATCAATAGCTTTGTTAGCTAGATGAATTATTGATGTAAAATATCCAATGAAAATACATGCAATCATTCTTGAGATTTGAAGCATTTCCTCACATTTTTCTCGATAATAGTGAATACACAGATACTTCAGGAATGCATGTACAGTTAATTTTTTCATGAATTAAAATATTCAATACAATTTTGCGCCACTAACTCAAAAGTTGGAAAGGGTATATCTACCTTTGACCAATGAAATCCTTTACCAGGTTTCTGGTAAACCTCGATCGTTCTTACTTAGTGAAATGATATCATAGATTTTGACCAGACTTTCTGTTCGGCGTAGCTTGCACAGACAATAGGAGTCTGGTTGAACGAGACTATCGTGGGGCGGGTAAGTCTAATATTGGTAACCCCATACCTTTCCATGTCCAATTAGGGAATAAAACCACCTTGGTGGAAGGCAAGTGCCCTATCCACTGCGCCACTCAACCATACAAAATATGTTTTCATGTAAGATCCACATGGTAAGATTTCTTGTGTTATTGATATATTAAAGCTATAGACAAGCAGGGAAACAGTTCCCAGCACGTAGTTACAGATTTTGGCAGTGGTCGTAGATACAGGGCCCCTAGAATGCTTCCCATTTACATTAACAAAACAATCTGCTTCCCATTTACATTAACGAAACAATCTGCTTCCCATTTACATTAATGAAACAATCTGCTTCCCATTTACATTAACAAAACAATCTGCTTCCCATTCACATAAACAAAACAATTTTCCTCCCATTTACATTAACGAAACAATCTGCTTCCCATTTACATTAATGAAACAATCTGCTTCGCATTTACATTAACAAAACAATCTTGTTCGCATTTACATTAACACAACTATCTGCTTCCCCTTTTCATTAACGAAACAATCTGCTTCACATTTACATTAACGAAACAATCTGATTCCCCTTTACATTAACTAAACAATCTGCTTCACATTTACATAAACGAAACAATCTGCTTCCCATTTACATTAACAAACCAATCTGCTTCCCATTTACATTAACAAAACAATGTGCTTCCCATTAACATTAACACAACTATCTGCTTCCCCTTTACATTAACGAAACAATCTGCTTCACATTTACATTAACCCTTTCAGCCCTATGTAACTTAAATAAATTATACCATGTCTTGTTCTGGATCAGTCCATTATGGTCTACAGTGGTGAAAGGGTTAACAAACAATCTGAACAAACCCTGTAAAACAGTAGTGTTTTTAAAGACGATTCCAACACAGTACCTCGATCAATAGTATTACTTCCTGAAAACCTCAAATTTATCTACATTATATATCATCTATGTAATAAATAGATTTATACAAAAGCACATGTATAACATCAAATTTTGCCCTACTGTGTTTTGAGCTTGTTATGGCATTTCGTCACATTACACTGTTTTACTGGTATCGATCGGAACTAGAGCTATAGTAAAACAGATATTTGCAACAAAATAATCATGATAAACCGATACAAATTTCAAAATACATCAAAGCCCCCTAGTGGACACTACATGAAAGCCCCCTAGTGGACGCTACATGAAAGCCACTGGTGGACACTACATAAGAGCCCCCTAGTGGACACTACATGAAAGCCACTGGTAGGCACTACAACAGAGTCCCCTAGTGGACACTACATGAAAGCCCCCGGTGGACACTACAACAAAGCCCCCTTGTGGACACTTCATGAAAGCCCAAGGTGGGCACTACGTCAGAGCCCCCTTGTGGACACTACATCAAAGCCCCCTAGTGGACATTTCATCAAAGCCCCCTAGTGGACACTACATGAAAGCCACTGGTGGACACTACATCAGAGTCCCCTAGTGGACACTACAACAAAGCCCACGGTGGACACTACATCATAGTCCCCTTGTGGACACTACATGAAAGCCACTGGTGGACACTACAACAAAGCCCACGGTGGACACTATATCATAGTCCCCTTGTGGACACTACATCAGAGCCCCCTTGTGAACACTACATCAGAGCCCCCTATTGAACACTACATCAGAGCCCTCTTGTGGACACTACATCATAGCCCCTGGTGGACACTTCATCAAAGCCCCCTAGTGGACACTACATGAAAGCCAGTGGTGGGCACTACAACAGAGTCCCCTAGTGGACACTACATAAAAGCCCCCTAGTGGACACTACATGAAAGCCACTGGTGGATACTACATAAGAGCCCCCTAGTGGACACTACATGAAAGCCACTGGTGGGCACTACAACAGAGTCCCCTAGTGGACACTACAAGAAAGCCCCCGGTGGACACTACAACAAAGCCCCCTTGTGGACACTACATAAAAGCCCCAGGTGGGCAATACGTCAGAGCCCCCTTGTGGACCCTACATCAAAGCCCCCTAGTGGACACTTCATGAAAGCCACTGGTGGACACTACAAGAGAGCCCCCTAGTGGACACTACATGAAAGCCACTGGTGGCCACTACAACAAACCCCCCTTGTGGACACTTCATCAAAGCCCCCTAGTGGACACTACAACAAAGCCCACGGTGGACACTACATCAAACCCCCCTAGTGGACACTACATGAAAGCCCCCGGTGGCCACTACAACAAAGCCCCCTTGTGGACACTACATAAAAGCCCCAGGTGGGCAATACGTCAGAGCCCCCTTGTGGACACTACATCAAAGACCCCTAGTGGACACTTCATCAAAGCCCCCTAGTGGACACTACAACAAAGCCCACGGTGGACACTACATCAGAGTCCCCTAGTGGACACTACATGAAAGCCACTGGTGGACACTACAACAGAGCCCCCTAGTGGACACTACATCAAAGCCCCCTAGTGGACACTACAACAAAGCCCCCTTGTGGACACTTCATCAAAGCCCCCTAGTGGACACTACAACAAAGCCCATGGTGGACACTACATCATAGCCCCGTTGTGGACACTACATGAAAGCCACTGGTGGACACTACAACAAAGCCCCCTTGTGGACACTTCATCAAAGCCCCCTAGTGGACACTACATAAAAGCCCCCGGTGGACACTACAACAAAGCCCCCTTGTGGACACTACATGAAAGCCCCAGGTGGGCAATACGTCAGAGCCCCCTGATGGATACTACCGGTACATTAAGAAACCCCTGGTGAGCTATAAGAGAGCCCCTTGGTGTTGCTGATCTGACTACGGTTTATGAATGAAACGCTTTTTTGCTATAATACAAAACACTTGACAAAATCTCGAGAGGTTTCATATTCCTGCTGAGTTTTCTAACAACTAATACTGAGAGGATTATATAGATATGGTCTCAGTATAATTACCCTACTCACGTTATTTACCACCAGGTTCTAATTACGGTCCTGTTTTCTGTCTTACAATCTCCGTATAAGCCTTCTCCTACTGCCCTTCCTTCGGTTTATGACTGAGAAGACTATGAAGACTATTTTTTGTTAAATGTCACAGAGTTTGTAACATCTTCACTTACTGCTTGATATTAATGATGACATTAAAGATTAAAAAGATGCGTTTCAAACCTTATATAAAATCAACAAGAATTCCATGGGAGTCGATGTGTCGCCTGCTCAGGGCTTTTAGTAAGAAAAGTGTTTTGGCTCGATTTATTGTGTAAACAGATATGCCAAAACACAGGAAGTTGCAACTTGACAGAAAAACCTGTAATATGTGTTGAACACTATTGCTTCTAGCATTACCGTACAAAATTTGAAAGGAATAGATTAAAAAATAAAAAAGTTCTTGCATTTACTACACCTTGCCCTAATTTGGCAATAAAAGGGGCATAACTCCACCAAAAATGCACGTAAATTTCTGAAATTGTCCGAGCTATATAGGTATGCAATATTGTGAACCAAGTTTGAGTTCAATCAACCCAAGGGAACTCAAGTTATCGCACGGAAACTGCATTGCATGAATTTGTTAAATGTTAAAGGGTGGAAATCAGATGGTGTACAGTCATTTAGACAGTACCATGTTTAACCACAAATAACCCCCCTCCCCACTTTGGCAAATGATCTGGGAACACAGTGGGTAACTGCAATTAAACTCTCTCCCTGATTCAATCTCTCTCTCAAAAACAACATCCTAAGTATATGTACTTTCAACACATCGCATGTAAATTTCTGACAGAGTGACAATCTAGACAATATCTATTTGTAGACTCAATCTGCCATAGACTGCAGGCATTAATTAATTGATAACATTTATTATACCTAAACTTGGTCCGCACTAGTGGCTGTTACATTGATTATACTTGAACTCGGTCTGCACTAGTGGCTGTTACATTGATTATACCTAAACTCAGTCAGCACTAGTGGCTGTTACATTGATTATACCTGAACTCGGTCAGCACTAGTGGCTGTTACATTGATTATACCTAAACTCGGTCCGCACTAGTGGCTGTTACATTGATTATACCTAAACTCAGTAAGCACTAGTGGCTGTTACATTTATTATACCTAAACTCAGTAAGCACTAGTGGCTGTTACATTTATTATACCTGAACTCAGTCAGCACTAGTGGCTGTTACATTGATTATACCTAAACTCTGTCAGTATTAGTGGCTGTTACATTGATTATACCTAAACTCGGTCAGCACTAGTGGCTGTTACATTGATTATACCTTCCTAACAAGTACGGTCTTGATTAAATGTCTTTGTTGATATTAACTGCGATCACACGACTGTAGCGCCGTCCGTCTGCGGACAATGTCCGCACTAGTATATTATGATCAGTATAGACCTTGATAGGTCGTTTACTGGCCCCACTCTTTCTGACCCTTTCTGTGGGATGTCGTGCTGTTGTCCAGGTTTTTCCTCCATCGGAACTGTACTGTATCTCCAGGTTAGGATAGAGGCAATTTACTCTCAGCTCATTATTCACTATTCTGGAAAAAGTATACAAAACATGCTCATGAAAAACTCCTGATTTAAATATTATGGAATAAGGTGACTGTATTTGACTATTTTACATGTAACAGATTAATGCACAGCAACATTGGAATTTGAACCCGGGACCTCCAAAAATAGACCCAGTCCAGTTTCGCTACATACATATTGAACACCCCAAGCATGCAAAAATATATTTTTGGTGGTGGAACTCGATACCTTAAACGTGCCAGGTGTTGGAACTCAATACTTGCACTGTGTCTGGTGTTAGAATTCGATACTTACAACGCGCCAGGTGGTGGAACTCTATATTTCACTCCCATCTGATCCAATTGCCTCAACTCCCTGTAACCCAGCGTATTTGAAAATGTTATCCAATCTGCTTCAAGCTTTACTAGACGCTCCTTCTTGTTCAAAATGTCTTCCCATGGCGCCTTGTGCCAAGCTCGTTCTGCCATGGCCAGGAGACGAGGGAAGGCCATGCTTTGTAACTGGTCATTTGTCCGAATTGTCTCTGTCCACAAATTAGCTTCCAAACCTACAGATAAAAACAGCTTAGAAGGTCAAAGGTGACAGCTACAAAAGGAAGGTTAAAGGTTAGTGTCAAATGGAAGGTTAAAGGTTATATTATTAGTGTTAAATTGAGGGTTCAAGGTTAGTGTCAAATGAAAGCTTAAAGGTTATTGTCAAATTGAGGGTTAAAGGATATATTATTAGTGTCAAATTGAGGGTTAAAGATTATTGTCAAATGAAAGCTTAAAGGTTAGTGTCAAATGAAAGCTTAAAGGTTAGTGTCAAATTGAAGGTTAGGGGTCAGTGTCAAATCGAAGGTTAAAGGTTAGTGTCAAATGAAAGGTTAGGGGTTAGTGTCAAATGGAAATTTAAAGGTTATTGTCAAATCGAAGGATTAAAGTTAGTGTCAAATGGAAGGTTAAAGGTTATTGTCAAATTGAAGGTTAAAGGTTAGTGTCAAATTGAAGGTTAAAGGTTAGTGTCAAATGGAAGGTTAAAGGTTAGTGTCATATGGAAGGTTAATGGTTAGTGACAAATTGAAGGATTAAAGTTAGTATCAAATGGAAGGTTAACGTTTAGTGTCAAATGGGAGGTTAAAGGTTAGTGTCAAATTAAAGATCCAGAGTCAATGTTAAAAAGTCCCAAGCAAACCTCTTTTTTATTTAAATAGAAAACATCATGATACTTATAGATACTTTCATGATGTTGGAGTGTTCAGTAGACAAGCTGTGTACGTACCCACAATATTTTTCGGTGATTTGAGTAGACACGTATCTTTATGCAGACAACCCAACTTTTCCTCTGAAGTGTTTTCTAGAGATATTCCTCTCCCTGTCACGTCTGCGTTGAGGAGGAGGTGCATTGGGATAAATCCAAAGACTTTCCGAGTGTCGATGTAGCGTGTCGCCCAGTACAGACCACGCTCCAGGGGGTCAGGCTCATAGGGGTGGTCGAAATACAAGTGTGTCGCCTGGGCCATGACAACCTGGAAAAGTGAAGGTCACCAATATCAAGGTCACTTATTGAAGGTCACCAATATCAAGGTCATTGATTCATGGTCACAATTGATGGAAACTGAAGACTCAGATGATCATGAAAAAAAAATTGATATGTATATTGTTGAACAACTATTTTCATAATTACCTTATAACCAGCATTGGCAAGAGTTATGGCCCTTGAGGATCGACCATATTCCCAAATATTATTCCAGGCATAAGCAAAGATCTCCCTAAATAAAACAAAGTAATAATAATAATTAATGGTTCTTATATACTGCTTTATCAAAACCTAGGTCTTAGGTCGTCTCAAAGCAGTTCACAAATCTATGGTTATAGCTAGCTAGCTGGGCCTTTGCAACCAGCCAATATCTTTCTCAACTCCCTGGGGAGCATACAGCCAGTGCTGCTATTTCAGCGCACACAGCTAGCACTCAACAATTCTAGCACTAAACAACCGCCTACTCATTTACAGCTGAGTAGACTGGAACAAGCGGAGTAACAGTGCCGTGACATGACTGGAACCCGCAACCCTTAATTCGGCCACGAGTCTGGCGTCTTCCACTAGACTATCGTGCCTCCTAACACAGGTATTACAGTAACAATAACAGGCCTCTTTTCTTACCTGATTGATCAAAGTTTAACTTTTTTGGCATCATAACTCTTAACAGCATGTACGGAACTTAAATTGGCAAAGTACAAACATTTCAAATGCTGTATTTCGTCTTCTGTCAACCTGCTTTTAATAATTTAATTATCTAAATTTCCCAAATATTTGTGAGATGTCCAACAAGAGGCCCCAGACCTTGAGCTGTAATGTTTTTATTTTCTATCAGAGTAATCATGCAGGATCTTGTACATAACTCATCATGTCACAAAAATAAAACAAAACATTCAAATTAATTATTCTGAATAAGAAATAATAGTTTTTCTTATTTTGCCAGTTTCTCTCTTTGCATACTATTTCAGAGGGAGAGTCCTAATTTCGGACCCTTACATTGAATATTTCCAACCAGTCAATCTGCTCAACTATTCCTTCATTTTAAGATCTATTAATTTCATCTGAAAAAACATCCTAAAATCTGTCCTTTTTAAGGATGATTTGGTCCCTAGGGTATAAATACACACATTTTATTAATGTTTTTTTTATTTGAGCATACATAATCTCCCCCATCAAACTGTTGGCAAGTATTGCTTTGGCCCTCCTATATTGAGTTTGAGATGTACTACCAAAGATGCATCTTTCAACATTGCAAATACTGCATTTGCACAATTTATAATATTCTATCTACTGAAACTTTATTCTAAGAATTTATATATTTCATCTGAAATTAAAACAAAATCATTTCTTACTGAACCATTTCTAAATGTACCTTTGTATCATATAATCTGAAAGTAAAACTACCTAACCTGTAATTAAGTATCTATTGTTATGGATTAGCACTGGGTGCCAGAGATAATCCCGAGCTTCCTGGTGTCAACAGGAAAAGATTAGGCCGTCACTTAACTCCCTTACACTTAGTAGAATAATCTGAAAGTAAAACTACCTTACCTGTAATGAAGTATCTATTGTTATGGATTAGCATTAGGTGCCAGAGATAATCCCGAGCTTCCTGGTGTCAACATGAAAAGATTAGGCGGTCACTTAACTCCCTTACCTGTGGTAGACATGTCACTTAACTCCCTTACCTGTAGTAGACGTGTCACTTAACTCCCTTACCTGTAGTAGACGTGTCACTTAACTCCCTTACCTGTAGTAGACATGTCACTTAACTCCCTTACCTGTAGTAGACATGTCACTTAACTCCCTTACCTGTTGTAGACATGTTACTTAGCTCCCTTACCTGTAGTAGACGTGTCACTTAACTCCCTTACCTGTATTAGACATGTTACTTAACTCCCTTACCTGTGGTAGACATGTTACTTAACTCCCTTACCCGTAGTAGACGAGTCACTTAACTCCCTTACCTCGAGTAGACATGTTACTTAACTCCCTTACCCGTAGTAGACATGTCACTTAACTCCCTTATCTGTAGTAGACGTGTCACTTAACTCGCTTACCTGTAGTAGACATGTTTCTTAACTTCCTTACCTGTAGTAGACATCTCACTTAACTCTCTTACCTGACGTGTCACTTAACTCCCTCACCTGTAGTAGACGTGTCACTTAACTCCCTCACCTGTAGTAGACGTGTCACTTAACTCGCTTACCTGTAGTAGACATGTTCCTCAACTCCCTTACCCGTAGTAGAAATGTCACTTAACTCCCTTATCTGCTTAACTCCCTTACCTGTATTAGACATGTTACTTAACTCCCTTACCCGTAGTAGACATGTCACTTAACTCTCTCACCTGTAGTAGACATGTTACTTAACTCCCTTACCCGTAGTAGACATTTCCCTTAACTCCCTTATCTGTAGTAGACCCCCCACTTAACTCTCTTACCTGTAGTAGACGTGCCACTTAACTCCCTTACCTGTTGTAGACATGTAACTTAACTCCCTTACCTGTAGTAGGCGTGTCACTTAACTCCCTTACCTCGAGTAGACATGTTACTTAACTCCCTTACCCGTAGTAGAAATGTCACTTAACTCCCTTACCTGGAGTAGACATGTTACTTAACTCCCTTACCTGTAGTAGACATGTTACTTAACTCCCTTACCCGTAGTAGACATGTCACTTAACTCCCTTATCTGTAGTAGACATGTCACTTAACTCTCTTACCTGTAGTAGACATGTCACTTAACTCCCTTACCTGTAGTAGACATGTCACTTAACTCTCTTACCTGTAGTAGAC
>NW_018406364.1:35664-36779 GCF_002113885.1 Mizuhopecten yessoensis
TGTCGCAGTCAGTCCCAGTTACTGTCGCAGTCAGTCCCAGTTACTGTCGCAGTCAGTCCCAGTTACTGTGACAGTCAGTCCCAGTTACCGTCGCAGTCAGTCCCAGTTACTGTCGGGGTCAGTCCCAGTTACTGTCGCGGTCAGTCCCAGTTACTGTCGCGGTCAGGCCCAGTTACTGTCGCAGTCAGTCCCAGGTACTGTCGCAGTCAGTCCCAGTTACTGTCGGGGTCAGTCCCAGTTGCTGTCGCGGTCAGTCCCAGTTACTGTCGCAGTCAGTCCCAGTTACTGTTGCAGTCTAAACTCTCAGTCTCGGTCTCACCTCAAATCCTTAAATTGGATTTATTTTTAAATACATTCAGGACCTTTAAATACCAACAAGGAACAGATGAAATTTACATAGTGTGGATTACAGTCTTAAATATGGTGACTTGACTTCTTCCTTAACAAATTCATTTCTTGTATGTATTTGTGTCCATACTGTGTACTACTGAATTATCTACTATATAATGTATTCTTTACTCTGAAATAAACATTCACATCAATTACGATGACTTGTTACATTTCTCAACCAAACGCTAATACCCCATTCTCGACAATGACCAGTGAACTTATTATGTGACCAGCTGACTGGGACAACATGAACTATTCACAATTCACCTCAGTCAGCATCCGAACCCGACCCGGGCCTTGGTCACACATCTATGGTCCAAGTTTGGTTGGTTTAGCACTTATATTTTCAGTGAAACTCAGTTAAACGCAAAAACTTAATGTTGCCGCTGCCGCCAGAAATGTCGCACCTTAATCTCGCTTCCGCTACTTCATCGCCGGTAGACAAAATGTGTATGGATGAATGTGACAGCGTCAGAGACAAAAAGTGATCAGAATAGAAAACTCGGGGAAAGCTCAGGTGAATTATATATTCATATATACAATTAAAACTGCCACAGGAGCTCACAGAGAACTAGTCAGAACAGATCTTATATTACAGTGTGTTACAAGAATATACCAGTGTGTGTAACTATAAGTTTTTTCTTTACCAAGTCCTTCTCCTGAATGAAAGGTTTTGGTCACCAATTTGATATATATCTTGTATGTACAGATATACCACAGTGTGT
>NW_018406364.1:39436-65517 GCF_002113885.1 Mizuhopecten yessoensis
TATACCACACTGTTTGTAACTATTACCAAGTCTATACCACAGTGTGTGTAACTATTACCAAGTCTATACCACAGTGTGTATAACTATAAGTTTTTTCTTTACCAAGTCCTTCTCCTGACTGAAATGTTTTGGTCACCAATGTGATATATATCAACAATCATAGAACATGTTTTATTAACCCTCACTTATCATTGCTGTTGGCCCAGTTGGTGAGCAGGTCTTAATGAGGAAACAGGACACCTGGAAAAAACTGTGGCTGGGCCAGTGACCTCATCCATTCTAATAAGTTGATTCCCGGAATGGGGACGGAAAAAACTGTGGCTGGGCCTGAGTGACCTCATCCATTGTAATATGTTGATTCCCGGAATGGGGACGGAGAAAACTGTGGCTGGGCCTGAGTGACCTCATCCATTGTAATATGTTGATTCCCGGAATGGGGACGGAGAAAAATGTAGCTCTCTCTGATACTGATAATTCTATCCCAACCTCAAACAATGAATACACAATGAAATTAAGAGGAAGTTAATACTTCAATACTTATAACACCATTAACTCATTTATCCCTGAAACTTCATAATGGACTATTCCAACCTTTGAATTGGAAGAGTTAAAATGTGTCTTCAGGGATGAATTAGTTAATGCCACTGGCTTTGTAATAGAAGGGATGGGTTTGACTTAAATGTTGTTTTATTAAGTTTAGTTAAATTGGTCTATATTCAATATAGTATAGTGATTAACAGAGATGATTTTCAAAATATCCAATTTTTTCCAATATAGGTCTGGATAAAAAATAATGATTTTATTTCATCTTAATTGAGTTGTATCTATATTAGCATTATACATAGTTGTCAACCGTCCCTCATTAGGAGGGAGACTCCCTCATTTTGACAAAAAATTACAATCTCCCCCAAAACTCCAAAAGATCTCCTAGTTATTGCAGGGTGTGTGTAATGATCATAACAGGTGTGTCTGAATCAAATGAATACTTTTTGGAATTATTCTGATACATAAACAAGCCATTCGGATTGATATGTCTCGCCTATGATCTACTTTGACCTTCAATGCACATATCAGAGAAACTAACTTAAATGCAAAAATTTAATGTTGATGGAGATGCTGACAAAGTCAATGGACCATGAGAGGTACGTAGGCCACATCCAGCATTTGATGCATGGGACGAGATGTACTACCTATGGTCCAAGTTTGGTTGGTCTAGCACTTATACTTTTAGTGAAACTAACTTAAACGCAAAAACGTAATGTTGACGCCGTCGCCGCTGGAAAAGCAACACCTTAGTCTCGCTTCCACTTTGTGGCGACGAGACAAAAAGGGAAAGTTAGCTGAGCAAAATTAAATAAAACTAAATTTCTCCATCATTGTAAATGTAGAATGAGGGAGATCCCCCTCAATGGAGGTTTCAGAAGTTGACACCTACGATCACACAATGTACGTTGTATAATGATTCTTCAGACGGCTATCAAAATGTAATCGTTTTTCTGAGTAAGCCCATTTATCGACCTTGATATAATTTATATTTTAATTGAAATAAAAAATACTTGTTGATGTAGCAAAACTGGACTTGATCAATCATCAGCGACTGGTAGCTCAATTGGTTAGAGCCTCCGACTAGAGTTCGGAGGATTCAAATCCCAGTATGGCCGTACACTTTTTAGCTCTTCTCTATATATTACACAGACATATTCATGAAGCAAATTTCCCCTTTCCTTGTTAACCAATGCATAGTGTTAAGTCCATATTTTGGACCCGTGCGAACACTATGACTTCACAGTGGGCAACACTAGCTATCGGGCATACACTTCTTCATCACAAATCTTTAAGGAATTTTACTGTAAAATTGGTTCAAAAGGATGAAATCATTCTCACCAATAACGGAGATGTTGGGAAATGGAATACATTTTAAGTATGGCTGAATCTATCACAGTCACTGTACATTGGTATACCTTTCTGGACCTTCAAATAAATAGCCAATCATCTGAGGTAAAAACTGAAAGATCAGAGAACATATTGACAATTATTTGATTGACATTAAATTTTGATGGTTATATTTTAAGTTATTATAGACAATGGACCATGAAGTTGTCATTCACAATATCCTCCCTTACATTCTCTGCACCTCAGGAATGTGTCATGACAAAATTGAAGGCATGCAGATGCCTATTTGATTGGTTTCAGGTTAAAAACAAGGGCCCAATGGGCCTGCAATTATAGCTCACCTATTTTTATATATCATCACCCTGGACCTTTTGGTTATTCAGAAGAAGTCGGTTAAAGATTTCAACACATTTGATCCCTGTGACCTTGAAAATGGACAAAGGTCATTATTTGAATATACTTGATAGCCCATCATTTAAGCATGCTACTGGCCATATATCATCAAACTGGTCCTCCTTTTGGTTATTTAGAAGAAGCTGTTTAAAGGTTTTTTGAAGACAATTGACCCTTGTGACCTTGAATATGGGTAAAGGTCATTCATTGAGTGGGGCCAGACCCCAGACCAATCCCGGTAGCAAATATTACATTGATTATACAAGGTCATGCAGAGCATCAGGAAAAATTAAATAAAACCTCAAAATAAAATATTCCAAGCTAATGGAGGTTTTCAACAGACATTTTTCCATTTTTTTTTAGAATCCCTGTATTTTTCACAATGATGCTTTTTGTGGATAAAAGATGTTTAAACAGTTTCAGTTTCATTTTCTTTGCAGCAACATATCAGTGATATTAAATATTTAACATTTGAAAAAAATGTGGACCAGTAAAACTTCACTACCATTTCATTATAATGAGGGATGAGTACATGTAAAGTCAGAGTCTCTGGTCATTCAAAGAAATCTTAAGCTTTTTTTGATACAAACGAGTTTGAGTCCTTGTTTTGACTTGTGAGGACTGTAAGTGAAACAGCAGAACGGCATGTTCACATGTACTTGATTACATAGTGAAGACAGACACAGTAGGCCTGACGTCGATCTCAATCCAATGTCGACCATATATATCAATGTGACAATGTGGATCAAAATAAATGCATTCCCCACCACCAATTCAAAGCAAGGGAAGTAACTCTTAATCTTTTAAACATATTCTCCAACAGGATTTACCCCAACCACGAAGTTTCTGTTGTATATGTGGGAATATTAGTTACTGAAGGGAAGTAACTCTTACTTTATAAATCAATTACACACACAATTCTCCATCAGGGCAGGTTTTATATATCCCTCACAACTAAGATATATCGGGACATTCAAGGATTGAATCGTGCTTTGGTCGATTTAATGGGGTGATGAATTGGGTTGGTCTTGAAACAAATTTAGTTCATGTTGAATTTGTTTCAAGACCAACTCAATTCATCACCCCATGAAATTGACCAAAGCAAGATTCAATCCTTATATTTCAATCAACGTGTTTTTTTTCAGTAATTGGGACTTGTGAAGTCCATTCTGATCGTTTGTCCCATGTTCTGGAGCTTGTGTAAGTCTACGTATTGACATAATGTAAAAATATTTATAAACTAGGAGACAGGGCTGCTAGTGCTTTTGCCTTTTTATGGACAAATCACTAGCTCCACACAAACATACTGTAGAAACTGTGTTAAATGTGTCGGCATGTCTGATTCATAGGAGTTGAACTCCACTTGCTGTTTCTATCTGTCGTATTTTCACACATGCAGAATAAAAAAAGAAGTACCATTTATTGAATCATTTCTGTGACTAATCCAATTAGAAAGTTTGTTTTATGCAGTTTCACAAGGTGGCTGCCTGAACCACATTATCATGTTAGCCATCACCTTCTGTCAAAAGATCAAGGACCACAACTCTTGATTGAACAAGATTATCATGTTAGCCATCGCCTTCTGTCAAAAGATCAAGGGCCACAACTCTTGATTGAACAAGATTATAATGTTAGCCATCACCTTCTGTCAAAAGATCAAAGGGGCACAACTCCTGACTGGCCTACCTTTCCTGTTGTGTTGAGTTATCTACTGTTAAGTTACTGATAGATAAAAATGGATATAAGTAATAGTTCTGATGAAGGGAAACATCTCTGTAAAGTCAACATACAAATGATCACAAAAATAACCTGTAATATAAATAACTACAAGTTTGTTTACTATTGACAATTAAAGAGAAATTAACTAACAAGTATAAGAGACAAACAAAATTAAGAAAATGAAAAACCATTTCAGTTTGTAGCATACACAGAAAAAAATAAGCACATTAGGTGAAAAATATCAATAAAATATGTACAAATCTAAGTTCCTACCTTTTAAGTATCTTTACTTAAAGATCCTGATAAACGTATTTCCTGGCTAGGTAAAGTTTAAGTAAAATAATGGAAAAAACATTGCAATTGTTCTATTCAAAGAAAAATAAAAGGATTCCTGATTCATTTGGTCCAGTGAAACTGATAACAAACAAGATATATACAAACAGAAAAAACGTTTAAGTTCTCTTCTTTTACATCACCATAAATACTAGAGAACCACTATCCCACTTAACCCTTCTTTACCAGAAATGTGACCCATCCCCTCTGTATTAGAGGCCAGGATCAAATCCACTGAAAAAAATGCATTTCAAAACCAAAGTTTTCCAAACAATTATAAAGCTTATTTTTTTGGCATGCAGGTTTCACAAGTCTGTTGGAAAATATTGTTTCCGACTCTGTATATAATAAAACACTGTATACATGTATTCTGTTTCAAATGGTTAATGGTATAATTACCTGCTAGGCTGTTTATTTCGGAGGTCCTTGATGTTGTAAGGGTAAACATCCTTTGGTATGATCCCATCCTCCCAAACCCCGGCAGCCAATCCTTGATTCTGAAGAAGTTCTATCACACGGTGCACGAAAAAGAAGCGGAAATCTGTGATGTTCCGTTCCTCTGTAAGAGTTTTACATGCAGGGGATTTCGTCCAGGCCTCCCGAGCAATCTCGTCACCCCCGATGTGGACAACATCCAGTGGCTGTACGTCCTGATGTAGCTCCTTTACTGAGGCTATCAGATGCTGTCGGGCATAAGGAAAGCCATGTAAAGTGAAACCTGCCTATAACAGACACTCACGTCACTGTACAGAATACAGGCCCCAGTAGATCATGTCACCGTACAGAACACAGGCCCCAGTAGCTCACGTCACCGTACAGAACACAGGCCCCAGTAACTCACGTCACCGTACAGAACACAGGCCCCAGTAACTCACGTCACCGTACAGAACACAGGCCCCAGTAGATCATGTCACAGTACAGAATACAGGCCCCAGTAGATCATGTCACCGTACAGAACACAGGCCCCAGTAGCTCACATCAAGGTACAGAATACAGGCCCCAGTAGCTCATGTCACAGTACAGAATACAGGCCCCAGTAGATCACGTCACCGTACAGAATACAGGCCCCAGTAGCTCATGTCACCGTACAAAACACATGCCCCAGTAGATCACGTCACAGTACAGAACACAGGCCCCAGTAGATCACGTCACAGTACAGAACACAGGCCCCAGTAGGTCACGTCACAGTACAGAACACAGGCGCCAGTAACTCACGTCACCGTACAGAACACAGGCCCCAGTAGCTCACGTCACCGTACAGAATACAGGCCCCAGTAGGTCACGTCACAGTACAGAACACAGGCCCCACTAGCTCACGTCACCATACAGAATACAGGCCCCAGTAGGTCACGTCACCGTACAGAACAAAGGCACCAGTAGATCACGTCACCGTACAGAATACAGGTCCCAGTAGATCACGTCACAGTACAGAACCCAGGCCCCAGTAGGTAACGTCACCGTACAGAACACAGGCCCCAGTAGCTCCCGTCACAGTACAGAACACAGGCGCCAGTAACTCACGTCACTGTACAGAACACAGGCCCCAGTAGCTCACGGCACAGTACAGAATAGAGGCCCCAGTAGGTCACGTCACCGTACAGAACACAGGCCCCAGTAACTCACGTCACCGTACAGAACAGAGGCCCCAGTAGCTCACGTCACCGTACAGAACACAGGCCCCAGTAGCTCCCGTCACCGTACAGAACACAGGCCCCAGGAGATCACGTCACCGTAGAGAACACAGGCCCCAGTAGATCACGTCACAGGATAGAATACAGGCCCCAGTAGATCACGTCACAGTATAGAATACAGGCCCCAGTAGCTCACGTCACCGTACAGAACACAGGCCCCAGTAGATCACGTCACAGTATAGAATACAGGCCCCAGTAGATCACGTCACAGTACAGAACACAGGCCCCAGTAACTCACAGATTGGTAAGAGTTAACCAGTGAACCACCGGTTAGATTTTTTTTTTTTTAAATGAGAATAACAAAATCAAATTTGCCAAATACAGAGATTTGGAGGTGTTACCTGGATGTCTCTAAACTCGCCATAAAAACACCAAACAACCAGAAAATGTAACACTGGTTGGTAGTCTGTAAACCTAGAAATTAACTTATAACAAATATTTCATTTTCCTATTTTTCTTCAGTCATTTTTATGAGAATAACCATCAAAATTAATATACAACCCTAGTTAAATGACCACTTAGTCAAATTCAAGGCTCATTTTGAACTTATTATCAATTTAGGACCTGTAACATCCCTCAGGGCGTTAACGTCATAAACATCTAGGCTTTAATTCATATACAACGAGAAATCTGCAGACAGTGGTACGTGGTTTTACGATCAAAAATCATTTCAACTGACCAATCAAATGCAGTGTTACATCTCAATTGAATAAGAATGCTGCTTTAAAACGTAGGAATGATTTTCAGTTTTTATATGTACTTAATGTACCTTGAGAAAGTTGTAGGGCTTAAAGATTTACAGCAACATTTGGAATATCATGCAGAGTAGGAAAACTTTGAGACAGGTGTAGGAAAGTTCTTAGTTTGACAATCTTAACCCTTTCACCACTGTAGACCATGATGGACACACCACGATGAATGCGTGGTAGAGTCTACTAAAGTTACAGAGGGGTGAAAGGGTTTAACACTTTCAGCAGTGCTGGCTTACCTGGAGAAAGGTGTAGGTTGACTCAATACACACGTTCAGCACGCCGTCATCGTACGACTGTGCTGTGCTGTAGTTCGACTTGTCGTCCCATTCAGACAGCAGGAACTCACCACCACTCTCCACGTCCAGCGGAACATATTTCTTATATCGGGCCTCCATCGACTTCACCGCAGCACGGGAATGGCCTGGCACGTCAAACTCAGGGATGACTTGGACGTGCCTCTTTTTGGCGTACATTAAAATTTCACGGTAATCTTTGAGCGTGTAGTACCCGGAGCCAGAAGAGGTTGTGTGAGGGCCGGAGCCTAGCTGAGGTAGAAGGCAAGATTTCTCGCTGGTGTCATGACAACGCCGAGCACCAACCTAAAACCAAAAGTAAATACTGGATTATCTTCCCTAATTCCCTCACATCATTTAGTGCAAGTATCACAGTGGAACTTAATCTTACAAAGTTTTCTATTTTTACTTCCAGTGTTTCCGTTGAAACACACAATGCAGGCCATTTATGTCTTTTATGCCATATTTCCATGTATGAATTTGTGTTTATGATCGTTCAGATCAATACAGCAATCAATCAACCACTTTCGATAGAATAATTTCCTGTTCCATCATTGAACTCATTGTCATGCGATTTATAAACATAAATTTTATTTATTTTACAACAATCATGAAACAAGTTATTACAACTGATATCAATCACTCTTGCACAGTTGCACCACCCTACCACTCATTGTCATGTGATGTCATGTGATTGTCATGTGATGTGATTGTCATGTGATTGTCATGTGATGTGATTGTCATGTGATGTGATTGTCATGTGATTGTCATGTCATGTGATTGTCATGTGATTGTCATGCAATTGGTGAGGTAAGTTCCAAACAGTGACAGGGACCTCTTCCCCGACTATCAAAACTCTCTAACAGAAGGAAGGCTCATGTTAAAATATTGCTAAACAATTCCTCTTCGGTATCCATGGTTATTTCAGCCGTTTATATTTCATCAACAGGAGTAACGATTGAAAAATCAATCACACTTTGACGTACCTGGGTAAGTTCCTCCAACCCTGGGATCTCAAGCCTCCAGCCTTCATCATCGCTCAGGTGAAAATGAAGCTTGTTCAATTTGTATGTCGCCATGGAATCCAATAATTTCATAACGGTTTCCTTGGAGTGGAAGTTGCGCGAGACATCTAATTGGATTCCGCGGTACGGAAACCTTGGTTTGTCCCTTATTAGTGTCTTGGGTATCACCAACTGATTCCCTTCTCTCTGTGAAGGTCAAACGATAACACCCTTTATTGATTTATAATACGTAATCATAAAAACATCAGGCTGACTGCATGGTCATACAGGCTTAAAACAATACATAGTAAACATAGGGTATATGCCTACTTTGTCAAATCAATGTAAAGCATCAAGAAAATCCAATATCAAAGGTTCACTTTCTACACAAACGATGTACATATTAAACGTGTCGCAACATTTCAAGGCCAACTGGTCCCTTTGTCAAGCTATGACTGAGTGAGTGATACAATTGATGAATCTTATTGAAGATATCAATTAAATCCATTTAAACTCATCGAAGTAAGAACTGTGGGTTCTCAGGGCAAAGTGTTGCAAGCAAACCATAGTTCCCATCCTCGATTATCCAGGGGTTATGCTTACTTACACTCTCTGCACCCCTGGAATATGTCATAGCAAAATTGAAGGCTCAGGTTGCACAACCTTGTGGGTGAGATGAGAAGACTAGTTTGATCATTTGATGTACATCAAAAGAATCTGTCAGTAATTTAACGGTAAATGACTGGCTTTGAAGACAGGTATCGTTCTTCTCTAATCTTCAAAGGACAGGTATCAGCCCAGTTATTAGTCAGTTTTTTTTTTACCTGAGACCAATCAAATAAGTAGCAGTGTGCCCTCAGTTTTGCTATGACCTTTTTGAGGGATGCAGAGAGCGTAAGTGAGCATATCCCCGGGAGTATCTAGGATGATAGTTCCCAACCTCTTACTAAACATTAGTATTGAACATGAAAAGCTCTGATGGTTACAGGTCTGAAGAAGGTGTGTTTGTATAGGTGAGGTAAAGATGAAGTCTGGAAGCTCTGATGGTTACAGTTCTGAAGAAGATGTATTTGTATAGGTGAGGTAAAGATGAAGTATGGAAGCTCTGATGGTTACAGTTCTGAAGAAGATGTATTTGAATAGGTGAGGGAAAGATGAGGTATAGAAGCTCTGATGGTTACAGTTCTGAAAAAGATGTATTTGTATAGGTGAGGTAAAGATGAAGTATGGAAGCTCTGATGGTAACAGTTCTGAAGAAGATGTATTTGTATAGGTGAGGTAAGATGAAGTATGGAAGCTCTGATGGTAACAGTTCTGAAGAAGATGTATGTGTATAGGTGAGGTAAAGCCGAGGTTTGGAAGCTCTGATGGTTACAGTTCCGAAGAAGATGTATTTGTATAGGTGAGGTAAAGATGAAGTATGGAGCTCTGATGGTTACAGTTCTGAAGAAGATGTATTTGAATAGGTGAGGGAAAGATGAGGTATAGAAGCTCTGATGGTTACAGTTCTGAAGAAGATGTATTTGTATAGGTGAGGTAAGATGAAGTATGGAAGCTCTGATGGTAACAGTTCTGAAGAAGATGTATTTGTATAGGTGAGGTAACGATGAAGTATGGAAGCTCTGATGGTTACAGTTCCGAAGAAGATGTATTTGTATAGGTGAGGTAAAGATGAAGTATGGAGCTCTGATGGTTACAGTTCTGAAGAAGATGTATTTGTATAGGTGAGGTAAAAATGAAGTATGGAAGCTCTGATGGTTACAGTTCTGAAGAAGAAGTATTTGAATAGGTGAAGGAAAGATGAGGTATAGAAGCTCTGATGGTTACAGTTCTGAAAAAGATGTATTTGTATAGGTGAGGTAAAGATGAAGTATGGAGCTCTGATGGTTACAGTTCTGAAGAAGATGTATTTGTATAGGTGAGGTAACGATGAAGTATGGAAGCTCTGATGGTTACAGTTCTGAAGAAGATGTATTTGTATAGGTGAGGTAAAGATGAAGTATGGAAGCTCTGATGGTAACAGTTCTGAAGAAGATGTATGTGTATAGGTGAGGTAAAGACGAGGTTTGGAAGCTCTGATGGTTACAGTTCCGAAGAAGATGTATTTGTATAGGTGAGGTAAAGATGAAGTATGGAAGCTCTGATGGGTACAGTTCTGAAGAAGATGAATGTGTATGGGTGAGGTAAAGACGAGGTTTGGAAGCTCTGATGGTTACAGTACCGCAGAAGATGTATTTGTATAGGTGAGGTAAAGACGAGGCTTGGAAGCTCTGATGGTTACAATGCTGAAGAAGATGTATTTGTATAGGTGAGGTCAAGATGAAGTCTGGAAGCTCTGATGGTTACAATGCTGAAGAAGATGTATTTGAATATGTGAGGGAAAGATGAGGTATGGAAGCTCTGATGGTTACAGTTCTGAAGAAGATGTATTTGTATAGGTGTTTTCAAACTACCCTCTACTACCCTTTCTCAGCGATAATTATGTATTATAGCAAGAGGCCCAATGGGCCTGCATCGCTCACCTGGTATACATCTCACATTTGTAACCTTAAAAGTGATCTTAAATAAAGCTATAGGCAAAATATCAGTATTTATGATTAAAAGTAATTCAAGAAAGATTTAAAAACATTTCACTCATGTGACCTTGAAAGTCGAACAAGGTCATTATGTTGAACAAATCTTATAGCTCTTTATCTCAGGTTGCAACTTGCAAAACATCACCTACCTATCCTTTTGTTTATTGAAATAAGGTAATTTAAATGTTTAAACATATTTGAGTAAATGTGACCTCGAAATGGGTTAAGGTCAATCAAATGAAAAAGCTTGATGGCCCTTCATCGAAGCATGCTACTGGCTAAATATCAACATTCTTGGCCTCATGGTTATTCAGAAATCATTTAAAGATTTTAAACAAATTTGACCCCTGTGACCTTGAATATAATCAAGGTCATTCACTTGAATAAACTTAATAGTTCTTAATCCCAGCATGCTACTGACAGATATCAACATTCTAGGCCTTATGGTTATGCAGAAGAAGTTGTTTAAAGATATTAACATATTTGACCCCTGTGACTTTGAATATAATTCAAGGTCATTCATTTGAACAATTTTGGTAGCCCTTCATTCTAGCATGCTACTGGCCAAATATCATCATCCTGGGCCTTTTGGTTATTCAGAAGAAGTTGTTTAAAGGTGTTTTTTTTAAACAATTGACCCCTGTGACCTTGAATATAAATGAAGGTCGTTCATTTGAACAAACTTGGTAGCCCTTCACCAAAGCATGCTACTGGCCAAATATAATCTCCCTGAGCAGTTTGGTTATGGAGAAGAAGATGTTTAAAGTTTTTAACATATTTGACCCCTGTGACCTTGAAAATAGGTGAAGGTCATTTATTTGAACAAACTTGGTAGCCCTTTATCCCAGTTTGCTTCTGCCCAAATATCATCATCCTAGGCCTTTTGGTTATTGAGAAGAAGTTGTCTAAAGTAAAATATTGACGCCGGACAATGGACAGACGACGGAAGACGCACCATGGCATCGGGCCAGGTGAGCTTAAAATGAATCTGAAGTTTACACAAACGCCAAAATATAATATTCTTCAGTACATTATTATGCCAACCTGTAAAAGAGCCAAAATTGTCTGCACTCCGTAGAAAGCTCCGGCCTTTCCCTCGGCGTAGACTTGTATAATTTCAGTGGTTGGCTCCACTTTGAGAACGTACTCCTCACTGCTCAAGTTCATGTCAGAAGGATGCTTGCTTAGATAGATGTAACGTTTCTTTGGAAAGTTGTAGGAAAACTGTATGGGACAATGGTCTGTAAGGAAAGCCAAAATGTACAAGGATCTGTATTAAATTACAACATATAGAAAACAACAGATGATTTCCATAGGTTAAAAAGTAGAACACGAGGCCCAATGGGCCTGCATCGCTCACCTGGTATAAATCTCCCACTTGTAACATTAAAAGTGATCTACAATAAAGCTACAGGCAAAATATCAGTATCTATGATTAAAATTTATTCAAAAGAACCTGTTATTTCTTTTTTAAACATTTCACCACTGGGATTGAAAGTCGAACAAAGTCATTATGTTGAACCATTTGTTTTTACCTTTCATCTCAGGATGCAACTTGCAAAGTATCAACATCCTGGGACCCATGGTTATTCAGAAGAGGTTGTTTAAAGATTTTAAACAAATTTGGCCCCTATGACCTTGAATATAAATCAGAGTCATTCACTTTAACAAACATAGAAGTCCTTGATCCGAGCATGCTATTGACTAAATATCAACATCCTGAGCATTTTGGTTATTCAGAACAAGTTGTTTAAATATTTTGAACATATTTGCTCCTTGTGACCTTGAATATGATTCAAGGTCATACATTTAAACAAACTTGGTAGCCCTTGATCCTAGTATGCTACTGACTGAATAGCATCACCCTGGGCATTTGGTTATTGAGAAGAAATTGTTTAAAGTTTTTAATATACTTGATCCCTGTGACCTTGAATATGGGTGAAGGTCATTCATTTGAACAAACTTGGTAACCCTTCATCTCATCATGCTACTGGCCAAATATCATCACCCTGTACATTTTGGCTATTCAGAAGAAGTTGTTTAATGTTTTTAACATATTTGACCCCTATGACCTTGAATATAGGTGAAGGTCATTCATTTGAACAAACTTGATGACCCTTTACGCCAGCATGCTACTGGCCAAATATCATCACCCTGGGCATTTTGGTTATTCAGAAGAAGTTGTTTAAAGTTTTTAACATATTTGGCCCCTGTGACCTTGAATATTGGTGAAGGCCATTCATTTGAACAAACTTTGAAGCTCTTAATCTTAGCATGCTGTTGGCTAAATATCATCACCCTGGGCATTTTGGTTATTCAGAAGAAATTGTTTAAAGTGGTTAACATATTTGGCCCCTGTGACCTTGAATAATGGTGAAGGCCATTCATTTGGACAAACTTTGAAGCTCTTAATCTTAGCATGCTGATGGCTAAATATCATCACCCTGTACATTTTGGCTATTCAGAAGAAGTTGTTTAATGTTTTTAACATATTTGACCCCTATGACCTTGAATATAGGTGAAGGTCATTCATTTAAACAAACTTGATAGCCTTTTACCCCAGCATGCTACTGGCCAAATATAATCTCCCTGAGCTGTTTGGGTATGGAGAAGAAGATGTTTAAAGTTTTTAACATATTTGACCCCTATGACCTTGAATATAGGTGAAGGTCATTCATTTGAACAATTTTTGTAGCCCTTCATTCTAGCATGCTACTGGCCAAATATAATCTCCCTGAGCTGTTTGGGTATGGAGAAGAAGATGTTTAAAGTTTTTAGCATATTTTACCCCTGTGACCTTGAATACAGGTGAAGGTCATTCATTTAAACAAACTTGATAGCCCTTTACCCCAGCATGCTAGTGGCCAAATATCATCACCCTAGGCCTTTCGGTTATTAAGAAGAAGTCGTTTAAAGTAAAATAATGTGCCAGGTGATCTAAAAATATAGAACAAATGTCGCGTTAAGTCCTGGCCTCTTGGCCTTCATTCAAGGCCGAAAGGTAACGGTTGTTTCAAGTAACGACCATCTTGCTTATTCGGAGATAGAGGAAATAATCTGTACTTCATTTTGTACCTCATGAGAAGCAAGATGGACATTACTCGAAATAATTGTTGAATTTCGCCCTCGAAGAAGGCCAGGAGGCCGAAATATTGGGACTATACATTTAAACAAACTTGGTAGCCCTTCACCGAAGCATGCGTGTTTTTTTTAAACAATAGACCCCTGTGACCTTGAATAATGGTGAAGGCCATTCATTTGAACAATCTTTGAAGCTCTTAATCTCAGCATGCTGTTGGCTAAATATCATCACCCTAGGCCTTTCGGTTATTAAGAAGAAGTCGTTTAAAGTAAAATAATGTGCCAGGTGAGCTAAAAATATAGAACAAATGTCTCGTTAAGTCCTGGCCTCCTGGCCTTCATTCAAGGCCGAAAGTTAACGGTTGTTTCAAGTAACGACCATCTTGCTTATTCGGAGATAGAGGAAATAATCTGTACTTCATTTTGTACCTCATGAGAAGCAAGATGGACATTACTCGAAATAATTGTTGACTTTCGCCCTCGAAGAAGGCCAGGAGGCCGAAATATTGGGACTCAGAGTGACATTTGTTCTATACGAAATATAGAGTTTTATAAGAATCGACAACCAGAGAGAGGTTACACATTGATCCCGGTGACCAAACAGATAATTACAAGGATATGTAATCTGTATTGTTTAACAAACTAAACAGCAATCAACACTAAAGGCAAAATACCATAACATTACACCCTATCAATCTTTGGTCAAGTTAATAAATAAAACTGTATAGCATGTTATACTAGCCAGTTAGAAGCAAAAAATATCACGTGTAGTACTGTCGACACTATGGATCTTTAGAAGCCATTTGACCAAGATTACAATGAAAGGGATTTCAGATGATTCATTTAAACAATTTAACATCTCTTTACTACAGCATCATACAGACCAACCATCATCATCCTTGGCTTCACTGTTACTATGAAGAAATTATTCAAACATGATTAAAACGTCTGAAGCCTGTGGCCTTGAAAGTGAATCATTTGAAAAAAAAGACAGTCCCTCATTCTAGCAAGCTACTTCAGCAAAACTTCATGACTCTAGGTCTTCTTGTTCTTGAAAAGAAGTTGTTTAAAAACAAGAGATCCCAGAGGAATCTTGGCGCCCACCATTGTACCATCTTCATTAGTTCTTAGTCAGTTTGATATTTCTTCTAATCTGTTTGATCGAGTCATGTAAACAGTAGTAATACCTTGCGCTATTTTTTTTATCTGAACTTAGTACTGCTGTGTAAAAAAGACGACCTTCAAAGTGAGTTTGTTGTTTAACTTTTTTACTAGTACAATACTTAATGTGAAAGAAATAGAACCAATCATTGCAATATGAGAAATATCTTCTAAGCACTTCCTGCCAGCATTTTTGTTTATCCGATCAGTCCCAAAGGTTAACATGCACAACTACAGACCAAGGGGAACCTACATATCAAATTTGAGAAAGATCCCTCCAGCACTTCTTGAGAAAAAGTGATAACAAACATTCACGGTCAAAATCAAAACCAGCCGCCTGTTGGCCATGGAGAACTTACATATGACATTTTAGAAAAATCCTTCCTTTCTGAGTAATTGGGATCATAAACAAGAAGTACGGACAACGGATGATAGACAATGTACGATGAAGGAAGAACAGACTTATAGACCATGGCCATTTGAAGAGTTACAATCCGATGATGGTGGGCTAAAAAGTTGACTAGCTCTTTATTTCAATGCTGATTTAAATGACTTACCTGCGATATATTTGAATGATCACTTATAAACATCATACCTGCTAGATATTTGGCCTCGGATGTAAATTCTGCATTACTGATGATAACCCAGTCTTTAGGAGTTATACTTAGTAAGGTCTTCACATCAATGTCGGCTTCCTCAGGGGTAGGTAGCACCAGACTCCCCACACGCCCAAGGTCGTGAGATATATTAGCATACATATAGAACCTCACTCTGGCTGTGTAGGGGTCATTCTGTTCCTGTGGGTCACGACGCCATTGCCATGACGACTGGTTGTAATTATCCACATAGTCGAGACTCTCGCCCACCGTGCTCTGTAGTACCCGGGGTGTAGATCCTGGAGAGGTGACATACCAGTTGGGAAAGGAGTCGGTCTTAGCAACCTGTTGATAGTTACCGGTCAGAATAAGGGTACGGGTCTCGGACGGGTAGAGCGGGCGAAACACCTCCGGCTCTGGCTGTAATCTGTAATGGTAGCAGACGTCAAGGCTTACTACTACAGGGAATGGTGTTTCAACCAAACAATAATTATAATAACTCAATGTTCTTATGTACCGCTTTATCGAAACCTAGTTCATAGGTTGTCTCAAAGCAGTTCACAAATTATTATCCGAGGTTATAGGGCCTTTGCAACCAACCAATATCTTTCTCAACTCCCTGGGGAACATATAGCCAGAGCTGCCATCGGCACTCACAGCTAGTATTCAACAATTCCAGTACTGCCCAACCACATACTCATTTACAGCTGAGTATATATACTGGAACAAGCGGAGTAAAGTATCTTGCTCAAAAAAACCAAAACAGTGCCGTGGCATGACTCGAACCCGCAACCCTTCTGTCACGAGCCCGGCGTCCTACCACTAGACTACCATGCCTCCATTGGAAATTGGATCTATTTTACCCATTACAGCGAAGCAGAGTTCAAATTAACTTAGATTCAGTGTAACACTGCAATATCATACCAAATTCATCTGTTCAAAATACTTATGATATTACAGGAAATAACTCAATATTTGTGTTATTTTTTAGATTATTCTTGAATTTGAATTTGCAAAAGACCACATTTGGGACCAAAAAACAATCCTTGCTTTAATACCCAAGTGTGAAACAATCCTTGATTTAATACCTAAGTGTGAAACAATCCTTGATTTATTACCTAAGTGTGAAACAATCCTTGATTTAGTACCTAAGTGTGAATAAATATTCATATGATTCTTGAAATTGCAATCATCACTTGTCACAAATTAATGAGAAAAAAAATATCTTGCGAAAAAAATATTCACAGCAATCTTACGGACTGTGTTTCTGACTTGTTTACACATCGTACCTACCTGTATAGGCTCCCTTTGACATGGAATAATCTGAACCCAGAACCATGGATCACATGACCTGTAGCTGCCACACCTCCTTTTTCATGCATCATCTTGTAGAGGTGGTTGAAATAGATTTGCCAGTTACCTCCCCTGAGCACGGCGATCCCGGTATTTGTGAGGTAAATAGCCTGGATAGAATCACGTGGATTGTTCTTGAGAACTTTAAACTTGACCGAGACGTATTCTGCAATGTAATCGATGGTTTCTTGTCCCTCCAGTAATGATACGGTATCTGGATTGGACCAATCAAAATTATTCAATGAATATATGGACCAATCAAAACTGTTTAATAAATATATCACTTTTAAGTAACCATCAGTCTTGTGAAGCTTAGTTCAATCCAATGTGAGGCTACCCAAGGTGAGGCTACCCAAGTGAGGCTACCCAAGGTGGAAATTTTCAAACGTATGAATATCTAGGTATGTCTTTTAAATTAAATCAGCATTGTTTTAAGTGATTGAAGCCATATTTATCTGCCTTCTATTTTATTTTGCTACCAGTTACAAAATTTGTCGATTTTTTGCAACTTTCGTGTTTTCAATTTTTTTTTAAAAAAAATTGCACAAAGAATATTTAATAAATAATGTCCCCGAAAAATGTTAAAATTGTGAAAATGAAATATATGGGTTTTTATCGCCTTTAAACCCATTTAAAACTAAACAATGGAATGAAATTAATTTGCAACAATATGAATATCCTACAGTATTTCTAAACACGGAAACAATGCATTTTTATTATTGTAACAAACACATGACTTCAGTATATTTTATAAGTTTCAAACGAAAAAGTATTTAACTGCTGTCAGTTACTTTCGTAAACAAGGGCTTATACTGTAACCATGCATATTTTAGCAGTAGTCCCATTTTACTGTATTTAGTGGTAGTCTTAACTATAACACTTAAATTATTGTGCTAAAATATGAATTCGCCAATTGATGTTCTTGTATGTCATTCTCTATTGCATATTTTTAGAACTCATCAATTCATCAATGTGCTTATCCCTTAAATTTTGATAACACGCTAAAATTTAAGTGCATTAAAATAAGTAAATTTACAGTATTTGGCATTTTGTTATTTCAGAAATCATTTTTTTCAAACCCAGGAGTCTAACTTTTATAAGTAAACAATACATTTGGATACAATGCCTGATAAAACATCCAAGTGAACCGGACTCAACTAATTGGGTTCTATTAATAGATGCAGTACATACTGCTTTTTTCTAAAAAGAAACAAAATAAAAAGTAAAAGCAAACATTGTTTTAATGTGGTATAATTATTGATGCATTAATGTGGTATAATTATTGATGTATTAATGTGGTATAAATATTGATATATTAATGTTGTATAAATATTGTTGCATTAATGTGGTATAAATATTGATGTATTAATGTGGTCTAATTATTAATGTTTTAATGTGGTATAAATATTGATGTTTTAATGTGGTATAACTATTGATGCATTAATGTGGTATAATTATTGATGTTTTAATGTGATATATATATTGATGTTTTAATGTGGTAAAAATATTGATGTATTAATGTGGTATAAATATTGATTTTTCAATGTGGTATAAATATTGATGTTTTAATGTGGTATCAATATTGATGCATTAATGTGGTATAATTATTGATGTATTAATGTGGTATAAATATTGATATATTAATGTTGTATAAATATTGTTGCATTAATGGGGTATAAATATTGATGTATTAATGTGGTATAAATATTAATGTGGTATAAATATTGATGCATTAATGTGGTATAAATATTGATGTATTAATGAGGTATAAATATTGATGTATTAATGTGGTATAAATATTGTTGCATTAATGTGGTATAAATATTGATGCATTAATGTGGTATAAATATTGATGTTTTAATGTGGTAAAAATATTGATGTATTAATGTGGTATAAATATTGTTGCATTAATGTGGTATAAATATTGATGCATTAATGTGGTATAAATATTGATGCATTAATGTGGTATAATTATTGATGTTTTAATGTGGTATAAATATTGATGTTTTAATGTGGTATAACTATTGATGCATTAATGTGGTATAATTATTGATGTATTAATGTGGTATAAATATTGATGTTAATGTGGTATAAATATTGATGTATTAATGTGGTATAAATATTAATGTGGTATAAATATTGATGCATTAATGGGGTATAAATATTGATGCATTAATGTGGTATAAATATTGATGCATTAATGTGGTATAATTATTAATGTTTTAATGTGGTATAAATATTGATGTTTTAATGTGGTAAAAATATTGATGCATTAATGTGGTATAAATATTGATGTATTAATGAGGTATAAATATTGATGTATTAATGTGGTATAAATATTGTTGCATTAATGTGGTATAAATATTGATGTATTAATGTTGTATAAATATTGTTGCATTAATGGGGTATAAATATTGATGTATTAATGTGGTATAAATATTAATGTGGTATAAATATTGATGCATTAATGGGGTATAAATATTGATGCATTAATGTGGTATAAATATTGATGCATTAATGTGGTATAATTATTAATGTTTTAATGTGGTATAAATATTGATGTATTAATGTGGTGTAAATATTGATGTATTAATGTGGTATAAATATTAATGTGGTATAAATATTGATGCATTAATGGGGTATAAATATTGATGCATTAATGTGGTATAAATATTGATGCATTAATGTGGTATAATTATTAATGTTTTAATGTGGTATAAATATTGATGTTTTAATGTGGTAAAAATATTGATGTATTAATGTGGTATAAATATTGATTTATTAATGTGGTATAAATATTGATGTATTAATGTGATATAAATATTGATGTATTAATGTGGTATAAATATTAATGTGGTATAAATATTGATGCATTAATGGGGTATAAATATTGATGCATTAATGTGGTATAAATATTGATGTATTAATGAGGTATAAATATTGATGTATTAATGTGGTATAAATATTGATGTATTAATGTGGTATAAATATTGATGTTCCAGTAGCGAAATGGGAAGTTCCTGGTACCATCGGTTGAAAGTAACGATGAATTCAGTGTAAATAGAAATTAATAAAAAGTACATTATGTAGCAAGCGAACTGCACACAATTTTCTATACAATGTCAACTAAATCAAATATTAGTAGATTTGCAAAAAGCAACCTCTGTCCCTACTATTACACTGACTGCTAAGCTCCTTCTGTCACTACTATTACACTGACTGCTAAGCTCCCTCTATCACTACTATTACACTGACTGCTAAGCTCCCTCTGTCCCTATTATTACACTGACTGCTAAGCTCCCTCTGTCACTACTATTACACTGACTGCTAAGCTCCCTCTGTCCCTACTATTACACTGACTGCTAAGCTCCCTCTGTCCCTACTATTACACTGACTGCTAAGCTCCCTCTGTCCCTACTATTACACTGACTGCTAAGCTCCCTCTGTCCCTACTATTACACTGACTGCTAAGCTCCCTCTGTCCCTACTATTACACTGACTGCTAAGCTCCCTCTGTCCCTACTATTACACTGACTGCTAAGCTCCCTCTGTCCCTACTATTACACTGACTGCTAAGCTCCCTCTGTCCCTACTATTACACTGACTGCTAAGCTCCCTCTGTCCCTACTATTACACTGACTGCTAAGTTCCCTCTGTCCCTACTATTACACTGACTGTTAACCTCTCTCTGACTCTACTATTACACTGACTGCTAAGCCCCTTTTGTCTCTACTATTACACTGACTGCTAAGTTCCCTCTTTCCCTATTATTACACTGACTGCTAAGCTCCCTCTGTCCCTACTATTACACTGACTGCTAAGCTACCTCTGTCCCTACTATTACACTGACTGCTAAGCTCCCTCTGTCCCTACTATTACACTGACTGCTAAGTCCCCTCTGTCCCTACTATTACACTGACTGCTAAGTCCCCTCTGTCCCGACTATTACACTGATTGTTAACCTCTCTCTGACTCTACTATTACACTGACTGCTAAGTTCCCTCTGTCCCTATTATTACACTGACTGCTATGCTACCTCTGTCCCTACTATTACACTGACTGCTAAGCTCCCTCTGTCCCTACTATTACACTGATTGTTAACCTCTCTCTGACTCTACTATTACACTGACTGTTAACCTCTCTCTGACTCTACTATTACACTGACTGCTAAGTTCCCTCTGTCCCTACTATTACACTGACTGCTATGCAACCTCTGAACCTACTATTACACTGACTGTTAAGCTCCCTCTGTCACTACTATTACACTGACTGTTAAGATCCCTCTGTCTCTACTATTACACTGACTGCTAAGCTCCCTCTGTCCCTATTATTACACTGACTGCTAAGCTCCCTCTGTCACTACTATTACACTGACTGCTAAGCTCCCTCTGTCACTACTATTACACTGACTGTTAAGATCCCTCTGTCTCTACTATTACACTGACTGCTAAGCTCCCTCTGTCCCTACTATTACACTGACTGCTAAGTCCCCTCTGTCCCTACTATTACACTGACTGCTAAGTCCCCTTTGTCCCTACTATTACACTGACTGCTATGCTACCTCTGTCCCTATTATTACACTGACTGCTAAGCTCCCTCTGTCACTACTATTACACTGACTGTTAAGATCCCTCTGTCTCTACTATTACACTGACTGCTAAGCTCCCTCTGTCCCTGCTATTACACTGACTGTTAAGCTCCCTCTATCACTACTATTATACTGACTGCTAAGCTCCCTCTGTCCCTACTTAATTACACTGATTGTTAACCTCCCTCTGACTCTACTATTATACTGACTGCTAAGCTCCCTCTGTCCCTACTATTACACTGACTGCTAAGCTCCCTCTGTCCCTACTATTACACTGACTGCTAAGCTCCCTCTGTCCCTACTATTACACTGACTGCTAAGCTCCCTCTGTCCCTACTATTACACTGACTGCTAAGCTCCCTCTGTCCCTACTATTACACTGACTGCTAAGCTCCCTCTGTCCCTACTATTACACTGACTGCTAAGCTCCCTCTGTCCCTACTATTACACTGACTGCTAAGCTCCCTCTGTCCCTACTATTACACTGACTGCTAAGCTCCCTCTGTCTCTACTATTACACTGACTGCTAAGCTCCCTCTGTCCCTACTATTACACTGACTGCTAAGCTCCCTCTGTCCCTACTATTACACTGACTGCTAAGCTCCCTCTGTCCCTACTATTACACTGACTGCTAAGCTCCCTCTGTCCCTACTATTACACTGACTGCTAAGCTCCCTCTGTCCCTACTATTACACTGACTGCTAAGCTCCCTCTGTCCCTACTATTACACTGACTGCTAAGCTCCCTCTGTCCCTACTATTACACTGACTGCTAAGCTCCCTCTGTCCCTACTATTACACTGACTGCTAAGCTCCCTCTGTCCCTACTATTACACTGACTGCTAAGCTCCCTCTGTCCCTACTATTACACTGACTGCTAAGCTCCCTCTGTCCCTACTATTACACTGACTGCTAAGCTCCCTCTGTCCCTACTATTACACTGACTGCTAAGCTCCCTCTGTCCCTACTATTACACTGACTGCTAAGCTCCCTCTGTCACTACTATTACACTGACTGCTAAGCTCCCTCTATCACTACTATTACACTGACTGCTAAGCTCCCTCTGTCCCTACTATTACACTGACTGCTAAGCTCCCTCTGTCACTACTATTACACTGACTGCTAAGCTCCCTCTGTCCCTACTATTACACTGACTGCTAAGCTCCCTCTGTCACTACTATTACACTGACTGCTAAGCTCCCTCTGTCCCTACTATTACACTGACTGCTAAGCTCCCTCTGTCACTACTATTACACTGACTGCTAAGCTCCCTCTGTCCCTACTATTACACTGACTGCTAAGCTCCCTCTGTCACTACTATTACACTGACTGCTAAGCTCCCTCTGTCCCTACTATTACACTGACTGCTAAGCTCCCTCTGTCACTACTATTACACTGACTGCTAAGCTCCCTCTGTCCCTACTATTACACTGACTGCTAAGCTCCCTCTGTCACTACTATTACACTGACTGCTAAGCTCCCTCTGTCCCTACTATTACACTGACTGCTAAGCTCCCTCTGTCACTACTATTACACTGACTGCTAAGCTCCCTCTGTCCCTACTATTACACTGACTGCTAAGCTCCCTCTGTCACTACTATTACACTGACTGCTAAGCTCCCTCTGTCCCTACTATTACACTGACTGCTAAGCTCCCTCTGTCACTACTATTACACTGACTGCTAAGCTCCCTCTGTCACTACTATTACACTGACTGCTAAGCTCCCTCTGCCACTACCATTACACTGACTGCTTTGCTACCTCTGTCCCTACTATTACACTGACTGTTAAGCTCCCTCTATCACTACTATTACACTGACTGCTAAGCTCCCTCTATCACTACTATTATACTGACTGCTAAGCTCCCTCTGTCCCTGCTATTACACTGACTGCTAAGTCCCCTCTGTCCCTACTATTACACTGACTGTTAAGATCCCTCTGTCTCCACTATTACACTGACTGCTAAGCTCCCTCTATCACTACTATTATACTGACTGCTAAGCTCCCTCTGTCCCTACTATTACACTGACTGTTAAGATCCCTCTGTCTCTACTATTACACTGACTGCTAAGCTCCCTCTGTCCCTGCTATTACACTGACTGTTAAGCTCCCTCTATCACTACTATTATACTGACTGCTAAGCTCCCTCTGTCCCTACTTAATTACACTGATTGTTAACCTCCCTCTGACTCTACTATTATACTGACTGCTAAGCTCCCTCTGTCCCTACTATTACACTGACTGCTAAGCTCCCTCTGTCCCTACTATTACACTGACTGCTAAGCTCCCTCTGTCCCTACTATTACACTGACTGCTAAGCTCCCTCTGTCCCTACTATTACACTGACTGCTAAGCTCCCTCTGTCCCTACTATTACACTGACTGCTAAGCTCCCTCTGTCCCTACTATTACACTGACTGCTAAGCTCCCTCTGTCCCTACTATTACACTGACTGCTAAGCTCCCTCTGTCCCTACTATTACACTGACTGCTAAGCTCCCTCTGTCCCTACTATTACACTGACTGCTAAGCTCCCTCTGTCCCTACTATTACACTGACTGCTAAGCTCCCTCTGTCCCTACTATTACACTGACTGCTAAGCTCCCTTTGTCCCTAATATTACACTGACTACTAAGCTCCCTCTGTCCCTACTTAATTACACTGATTGTTAACCTCCCTCTGACTCTACTATTATACTGACTGCTAAGCTCCCTCTGTCCCTACTATTACACTGACTGCTAATCTCCCTCTGTCTCTACTATTACACTGACTGCTAAGCTCCCTCTATCCCTACTATTACACTGACTGCTAAGCTCCCTCTGTCACTACTATTACACTGACTGCTAAGCTCCCTTTGTCCCTAATATTACACTGACTACTAAGCTCCCTCTGTCCCTACTATTTAATAAACAACAGGCCCAGAGGGCCTGTATCGCTCACCTGTTTCTTTTGTTACATGCAACTGACATATAGGTAACTTAAGACCAAATTTGGTAACAAGAACACAAGACATTTTAACATCTCTTAAACGGTTCTGAAGATTTTGTTGTTTGAAACTTGAAATTTTAATGTTAAAGCTTTTAACTCATATTGACCTTCGACTCCTGACTTGCACTTAAAGTTGACCTTTGACCTTATTACTGTAATAAAGAAAACAATTCACACAGCTGGTCTACATAACATACCAAAGTATCATGACTCTAGTTCAAATGGTTCTTAGGATATTGTTGTTTGAATTTTTTAACATAATTGACACCAGTGACCTTGGAAGTAGGTCAAGGTAATTTTAATGAGGAAAATATATAACACTCATCCCAGGTACATACTGGCCAAATACCATGACCCTGAGCCTTATGGAAATTGAAAAGATTGTTAAAGCCTTTGACCCCAACTTGCACTTAAAGTTGACCTTTGACCTCATTACTGTAGAAAACAATTCGCTCTGCTGGTCTACATAACATACCCAAGTATCATGACTCTAGTTCAAATGGTTCTTAGGATATTGTTGTTTGAAGTTTTAAACATATTTAACCGCTGTGACCTTGAAAGTAGGTCAAGGTCATTTTAATGAGGAAACTTTATAGCACCCCATCCCAGGTACCTACTGGCCAAATATCATGACCCTGGGCCTAATGGAACTTGAGAAGAAGATTGTTAAAGATTTTAACCAAAGTTGACATTTGAACCCCCCACTAGCATTTAAAGTTGACATTTGATCTCATAACTATGACAGAGAAAAATATTCGCACTGCTGGTCTACATAACATACCCAAGTATCATGACTCTAGTTCAAATGGTTTTTAGGATATTGTTGTTTGAAAATTTTCTCATATTTGACCACTGTGACCTTGAAAGTAGGTCAAGGTCATTTTAATAAGGAAACTTTATAGCACTCCATCCCAGGTACCTACTGGCCAAGTAGCATGACCCTAGGTCCTACAGTTTTTCAGAACTTTATACAGTCAGTACGATTAGCATTTATATTAATCAATACAATATTGAGGAATTCACAGGAGCTGCCTTATCAGGCGCTAACTATTAGCCTTTGTCAGGACTATTGCACTAGTAAGCCTAACTATTTCAGCAACGCAGCAAAAGAAGAATTAACTTATTATAAAAGAAATATTCAAAAGCTGATTTTCTTCATTCTACATTGAATTTTGTAAAGACCAAACTGTTTATCTCTTTCAGCCTTTGCCAGGGCTATTGGACTGATATAAAGACTAAACAAGAGGCCCCAAGGGACTGTATCGCTCACCTGGATAATAAAGCAACACTATTTCCAAATATTGGCTCTGTTAAGATCACTCATTCTTTGTCAGGACTACTGAACTAGTAAGTCTTTGTCAGGACAGCTGAACTAGTAAGTCTTTGTCAGGACTACTGAACTAGTAAGTCTTTGTCAGGACTACTGAACCAGAAAGTCTTTGTCAGGGGTTGGGGGAGAAGAGTACACTTAGTCAGGTGTTGGGAGTTGTAGAGTACACAGAGTCAGGGGTGGGGAGTTGTAGAGTACACAGAGTCAGGTGTTGGGAGTTGTAGAGTACACAGAGTCAGGGGTTGGGAGTAGAAGAGTACACAGAGTCAGGGGTGGGGAGTTGTAGAGTACACAGAGTCAGGTGTTGGGAGTTGTAGAGTACACAGAGTCAGG
>NW_018406364.1:70511-75426 GCF_002113885.1 Mizuhopecten yessoensis
GAAGAGTACACAGAGTCAGGGGTTGGGAGTAGAAGAGTACACAGAGTCAGGGGTTGGGAGTAGAAGAGTACACAGAGTCAGGGGTTGGGAGTAGAAGAGTACACAGAGTCAGGGGTGGGGAGTAGAAGAGTACACAGAGTCAGGGGTTGGGAGTAGAAGAGTACACTGAGTCAGGTGTTGGGAGTTGTATAGTACACAGATTCAGGGATTGGGAGTTGTATAGTACACAGATTCAGGGGTTGTGAGTTGTATAGTACACAGATTAATGCGTTTAGAGTTGTAGAGTACACAGAGTCAGGAGTTGGGAGTTGTAGAGTACACAGATTAATGCGTTTAGAGTTGTAGAGTACACAGATTCAGGGGTTGTGAGTTGTATAGTACACAGATTCAGGGGTTGTGAGTTGTAGAGTACACAGAGTCAGGGGTTGGGAGTTGTATAGTACACAGAGTCAGGGGTTGTGAGTTGTATAGTACACCGAGTCAGGGGTTGGGAGTTGTAGAGTACACAGAGTCAGGGGTTGGGCGTTGTATAGTACACAGAGTCAGGGGTTGGGAGTTGTAGAGTACACAGTAGAAGGACTACTTGACTGTTATGGACGTGTATGCAAAGCTCATTGTGCCTTTACCAGAACTACAGGCTTATTAAAGGGTTACAGTGCAAGGTTTTATATTCTTGACTTACGTGTCATCACAGTCGCCACAATGTTTGACTGTGAAGTTGTTTTAACCGGCACAATCAACCTTGTTACTGTAATACAAACATGCGTTATAAAGGTCAATAACTCAAAAACCAAAATTGGCGGACAAAGATTTGCCCCCGAAATCTCCTAGCTCTACAGACAGTCTAACCGATTCATCTGGTCTCTGCTCATCTAGTACATCTACGTACTTTCTGTTCAGCTGTAAGTTGACAACACACTTGTGTGTGTAGCGCATGGGGTGCCACATGTTACTGGCGTTAGATAACTCAACATTAAGTCATGCAGAGGTTTGGATAGAGAACCTCCAAACTCTAGAACGATACTGACTTTAAATTTTGTATAACAAGACTAATAAAGCATGATCCTGTGTCATTTATCAAAGGAAAATTTGATATTACGGGAAATGTGATATAAAGGGAAATGATATTAAGAAAAATGTGACAATATCAGCAAAACCTTTTTTTCTTTGATTATAAACTACTGTAGGTATATCTCCTTGAATGCAGCTTTTCAGGAAGTCATCAATTTTATTATCATTGTCAAAAGATCAAACAGGTCATCATCCTTTGAACTCGATCATTGCAAGTTTCAATCCTTAAATAGAAATGTTTGAAGAAATAATTTTGGCAACCATTATAGCTACTATGTCTGGCTTGTGTTCAAAAAAGGAATGCAGTTTGATCTCCCACAGAAACTTACCTTGCCTGACGGCATGGGTGTTCTTGTCATGTGACGGACCGTCCCCCAAACATTCCCTGTTCCTGTAAGAGGTAAGGTCCATGTGTAAATGGTATCAGTCAAGTTACAAAACAGTATTCGGAAAATATATGATAAAAAAGGATTTTTAAAATTTAAATGAGAGTACCATGTCCAAAGGTCTCTAACCTCCGAAACATTTTTCAACACTAAATTTCACTAACAAATAAACTGAAACAAATTACAGAAATAGTGTATCTTTCAATAATTACTGAAAAAATATAAATTTATCAGGCATAAAGCAGTTTGTACAAAGCTCATTTACCAATGACATACATGTGACGACTTAGATCACATTGTCTCCCACTGGTACAGAGATTTTTCTCCCTTTGGTACAAATATGCTTGTCTCATTGATATAAATAATTTTCTCCCACTGGTACAGAGACATTTCTCCAACTGGTACAAAGACATTTCTCCGACTGGTACAGAGACATTTCTCCGACTGGTAGAGAGACATTTCTCCCACTGGTACAGAGACATTTCTTTCCCTGCTACAGAGACATTTCTCCCACTGGAACAGTGACAATTCTCCCACTGGTTAAGAGACATTTCTTCAACTGGAACAGAGACATTTCTTCCACTGGTACAGAGCCATTTTTCCCACTGGTGCAGAGACATTTCTCCCACTGGTACAGAGACATTTCTCCCACTGGAACAGAGACATTTCTTCCACTGGTACAGAGACATTTCTCCCCCTGGTACAGAGACATTTCTCCCCCTGGTACAGAGACATTTCTCCCCCTGGTACAGAGACATTTCTCCCCCTGGTACAGAGACATTTCTTCCACTGGTACAGAGCCATTTTTCCCACTGGTGCAGAGACATTTCTCCCACTGGTACAGAGACATTTCTACCACTGGTACAGAGACATTTTCCCCTTGTGCAGAGACATTTCTCCCACTGGAACAGAGACAATTCTCCCACTGGTTAAGAGACATTTCTTCAACTGGAACAGAGACATTTCTTCCACTAGTACAGAGCCATTTCTCCGAATGGTACAAAGACATTTTCCCCTCTGGTACAGAGACATTTCTTCCCCTGGTACAGAGACATTTCTCCCACTGGTACAGATACATTTCTCCCACTGGTTAGGGGGCATTTCCTCCATTGGAACAAAGACATTTCTTCTCCTGGTACAGAGCCATTTCCCCCCCTGGTACAGAGACATTTATCCCACTGGTACAGAGACATTTATCCCATTGGAACAGAGACATTTCTCCCACTGGTTAAGAGACATTTCTCCCACTGGTACAGAGACATTTCTTCCACTGGTGCAGAAACATTTCTTCCACTGGTACAGAGACATTTTCCCCACTGGTACAGAGACATTTCTTCCACTGGTACAGAGACATTTCTCCCACTGGTTAAGAAACATTTCTCCCACTGGTACAGAGACATTTCCCTCACTGGCACAGAGACATTTCTCCGACTGGTACAGAGACATTTCTTCCACTGGTACAGAGACATTTCTTCCACTGGTACAGAGCCATTTTTCCCCCTGGTCCAGAGACATTTATCCGACTGGTACAGAGACATCTCCCTCACTGGCACAGAGACATTTGTCCGACTGGTACAGAGCCATTTCCCCCCCTGGTACAGAGACATCTCCCTCACTGGCACAGAGACATTTCTCCGACTGGTACAGAGACATTTCTCCGACTGGTAGAGAGACATTTCTTCCACTGGTTAAGAGACATTTCTCCCACTGGTACAGAGACATTTCTCCGACTGGTACAGAGACATTTTCCCCACTGGTACAGAGACATTTCTCCCACTGGTGCAGAGACATTTCTTCCACTGGTACAGAGACATTTCTTCCACTGGTACGGAGCCATTTTTCCCCCTGGTACAGAGACATTTATCCCACTGGTACAGAGACATTTCTCCGACTGGTACAGAGACATTTTCCCCTCTGGTACAGAGACATTTCTCCCACTGGTACCGAGACATTTCTCCCACTGGTGCAGAGACATTTCTTCCACTGGTACTGAGCCATTTTTCCCCCTGGTACAGAGACATTTCTCCGACTGGTACAGAGACATTTCTCCGACTGGTACAGAGACATTTCTCCCACTGGTACAGAGACAATTCTCCCACTGGTACAGAGACATTTCTTCCACTGATACAGAGACATTTCTTCCACTGGTACAGAGCCATTTTTCCCCCTGGTACAGAGACATTTCTCCCACTGGTACAGAGACATTTATTCCACTGGAACAGAGACATTTCCTCTACTGGTACATACACATTTTCCCCTTTGAAACAGAGACATTTCTCCCACTGGTACAGAGACATTTCTTCCCCTTGTACAAAGACATTTCTCCCACTGGAACAGAGACAATTCTCCCACTGGTTAAGAGACATTTCTCCCAATGGTACAGAGACATTTCTCCCACTGGTTCAGAGACATTTCTCTCACTGGAACAGAGACATTTCCTCTACTGGTACAAATATTTGTCTCCCACTGGTGAGGGGAGGTAACCTACCTGGAGACTTCCGTGTAAAGGGAGGTAACCTACATGGAGACTTCCATGTAAAGGTTGGTAATTGACCTGGAGACTTCCCTGTAAAGGGAGGTGACCTACATGGAGACTTCCCTGTAAAGGGAGGTAACCTACCTTAAGACTTCCCTGTAAATGGAGGTAACCTACCTCAATAAGACTTCCCTGTAAAGGGAGGTAACCTACCTGAAAACTTCACTGTAAAGGGAGGTAACCTACATGGAGTCTTACTTGTGAAAGGAGGTAACCTACCTGAAGACTTCCCTGTAATGGTAGGTAACCTACCTTGAGACTTCCCTGAGAGCGGAGGTATCCTACCTGTAGACTCCCTGTAATGGGAGATAACCTATCTGAAGACTTCCCTCTAAAGGGAGGTAACCTACATGGAGTCTTACTTGTGAAAGGAGGTAACCTACCTGAAGACTTCCCTGTAATGGTAGGTAACCTACCTTGAGACTTCCCTGTGAGCGGAGGTATTCTACATAGAGACTTCCCTATTAAGGGAGGTAACCTACCTGGAGACTTTCCTGTAAAGGGAAGTAGCCTACCTGGAGACTTCCCTCTAAGGGGAGATAACCTATCTGAAGACTTCCTTCTTTGGGGAGATAACCTACCTTGAGACTTCCCAGTGATTGAAACACTGTAAGATAAGTAGAACAATTATAACAGTGCCACCGATGTAGAAGGTACATTGTTTGTTGCGCAATCTCCATGGCAACCATCGCTTCATCGTGAGCACATAGAAATTCCAAAGGTCAAGGTCAGTAAAATTGAAGGAGAGTCATTCTGAAATAGAAAAGGATTTCAAGTAACAATCATATTATTTGATGGTACACTGATATCTCTCATTAAATAATTTAAAGTCTTATTGAACTGTTGTAACAACATCTCGTGACAGGGGTAAATGTAAGGAGGCTTACATCTCGTGACATGGGTAAATGTATGGAGGTTTACA
>NW_018406364.1:78026-78526 GCF_002113885.1 Mizuhopecten yessoensis
TCGTGACATGGGTAATGTATGGAGGTGTACATCTCGTGACATGGGTAAATGTATGGAGGTGTTCATCTCGTGACATGGGTAAATGTATGGAGGCTTACATCATGTGACATGGGTAAATGTATTAAGGTTTACATCTCGTGACATGGGGAAATGTATGGAGGTTTACATCTCGTGCCATGGGTAAATGTATGGAGGTTTACATCATGTGACATGGGTAAATGTATAAAGGTTTACATCTCGTGACATGGGGAAATGTATGGAGGTTTACATCTCGTGACATGGGTAAATATATGGAGGTTTACATCTCGTGACATGGGGAAATGTATGGAGGTTTACATCTCGTGCCATGGGTAAATGTATGGAGGTTTACATCATGTGACATGGGTAAATGTATGGAGGTTTACATCTCGTG
Organism: Mizuhopecten yessoensis; assembly: GCF_002113885.1. NCBI lineage: Eukaryota > Metazoa > Mollusca > Bivalvia > Pectinida > Pectinidae > Mizuhopecten > Mizuhopecten yessoensis. The sequence continues at coordinate 78,439 of NW_018406364.1, forward strand.
ACATGGGTAAATGTATGGAGGTTTACATCTAGTGACATGGGTTAATGTATGGAGGTTTACATCTCGTGACATCAGTAAATGTATGGAG
>NW_018406364.1:82603-117282 GCF_002113885.1 Mizuhopecten yessoensis
CTCCTCCCAAGATACATGTATGTTCTTCTTGGCTCACTAGCTTAAAGAACAATTAGGAAATTCTAGAACCTCAAAGTCTTAATAGAAAACTATCTGACAGATTGCATACTTGCCAACTCTCCCTATTTTGGAAGGAGACTTCGGACTTTGTGCCCTAAAATTCAACCAGTAAATTTGCAAAAAGTTTTACCATGATGATCCTAAAATATTAATGAAATATTCATAACAAATTGAGTTTTTCATGTAGTATGTTATACAGTTAAACATTACTTAATATTGAACTTTTAAACCAAGAATTCCACGGGAGTGGATGTGTCGCCTGCTCAGCGCTTTTAGTAAGAGTTATGATGTAAACAGATATGCCAAAATGCAGGAAGTTGAAACTCGACAGAAAAATCTGTAATATATGTTGAACATTATTGCTTCTAACATGACCGTACAAAATTTGAAAGGAACTGATTAAAAAATCTACAAATTTCATAGAATTTTTCACAAGACAGATATTTTGTTACCTTCTGTCCTTCTTCACAAACATGTACGAAAAAAATGTCTAAATTTATGTCATGTCTGTTTTGAGAGATTAGAGACTGAGCAAGGACAGGAGACTGAGAGTTTGATACAAAAAATATTGTTATTCTGCGGAATTCGTTTTTTCCCTTTGAAGAGTGTTCAAAGTAGCAGTTAACTTATATTACCTTCTTTCTCTATGTAGACAACCAATCTGAACACACATTAGATTTCTCCTGACAGGGGAGGTAATTCATCGACAGCTGACAACCAAGGATTCCTGGGAAAATACAATAAATTATTTGTCATGAAATTTGTGTAACATCACAAATAAACATAATCTCAGATATTTGGTTGTTTAACTGATTCTCATATTGAAAAACAAGAGGACCAGGGGCCTTAATATCTCACCTGGTATTTTATTTTTCAATTTAAAACCTGCTGAGTACCATACAGGTTTATCAAAGGAGTACAAGAAACAAAGTTGCAAGAAGAACTACATATAAATCTGTTTTGGTGGGAAAGACACCAAGAAAATGAGTTTCCATGTTATGTCGCAATTTTCCTCTATTACCCCTATTTGGCCTCATATGCATCTTTTTATACAAATTAAACAAATTGAGGTTTTTTTCCCTAAGCATGCACCACATTTGGTTTAAATCCCTTCATTTGTACAGAAGGGAAAATATTTTTTTTCTATTTCCCCTATTGGGCCCTGCTCCTCTGCCTGGGGGGCACATCTTCCATTTATAAATATTCAATTCCCTTTGCCCAAAGATTCTCTAGAACAAGTTTGGTTAAAATCCCTTCAACGGTACAGAAGGAGAAGGATCTTTAATGTTTTCCTCTATTTCCCCTAAATGGCCCCACTCATCTGCCCCAAAGAAGGGGGTCCACACACCTCAGTTTAAACAAAATTGATTAGTTTGTCCCTAATCATGCTTCAGACTGCATTTGGTTTAAATCCCTTCACTTGTATAGTATTTGGACCCACCCCTACGCCCCTAGGGGGGCCACACCCTCCATTTATACAAACTTGAGTCTCCTTTGTCCAAAGATGCTCTAGGACAAATTTGGTCAAAATCCTTCTATTGGTTGAGAAGAAGATTTTTAAAAATTTACCTATTTTCCTCCTATTTGGCCCCGCCCCTCTGCCCCCAGGGGGAACCATACCCTCTTTTTATACAAAACTGAGAACCCTTTAGACAATGATGCTGACCAGACCAAATTTGGTCAAAATCACTTCATCGGTACAAAAGAAGAAGGATCTTTCATGTTTTCCTCTATTTCCCCTAATGGGCCCCACCCATCTGCCCCTAGAAGGGGGCCCACACACCTCAGTTTATACAAAATTGATTCTTTTGTCCCTAATCATGCTTCAGACTGCATTTGGTTTAAATCCCTTCACTTGTATAGTAGGAGAAAAAAAATCTTCTATTTCCCCTATTCGGCCCCGCCCTCCCCCTCCAGAGGGGCCACACCCTCCATTTATACAAACTTGAGTCTCCTTTGTCTAAAGATGCTCTGAGACAAATTTGGTCAAAATCCCTATATTGGTTGAGAAATAGAAGATTTTTAAAGATTAACCTATTTTCCCCCTATTTGGCCCCGCCCCTCTGCCCCAGGGGGACCATACTCTCCGTTTATACAAAACTGAGAACCCTTTGGCCAATGATGCTCCAGACCAAATTCGGTCAAAAGCCTCTGAGCTGTTCAGGACTAGTAGAGTTTGGGCCAGGTGAAAAAACAATATTCATTATTCACCTTTACTGTATTAGACTTGATAAGGGTGTCGTCAATCAGTGCTGAAAAGAGTGCGTTCCAGGATTTTTTTAGAATATAACTCAAACGCTTATGCTTATGGGTGGATTGGTCGTGTGGTTAACACTCCGGCCTGCCACACAACTCCAACAACCTAGGTGGAGTATAAAATGGTCTGGGGTGGGTGTTGCAGTATCTGTTGTATATTATTTTATTTTTTCATGATTATAAAAATTTTGGATTGCGTGTTTGGGTCTTAATGCTCCCTCTACTGACCTGCCTTAATGCCCCCTCTACTGACCTGTCCTAATGCTCCCTCTATTGACCTGTCTTAATGCTCCCTCTACTGACCTGTCTTAATGCTCCCTCTACTGACCTGTCTTAATGCTCCCTCTGCTGACCTGTCTTAATGCTCCATCTACTGACTTGTCGTAATGCTCCCTCTACTGACCTGTCTTAATGCTCCCTCTACTGACCTGTCTTAATGCTCCCTCTACTGACCTGTCTTAATGCTCCCTCTACTGACCTGTCTTAATGCTCCCTCTACTGACCTGTCTTAATGCTCCCTCTACTGACCTGTCTTAATGCTCCCTCTACTGACCTGTCTTAATGCTCCCTCTACTGACCTGTCTTAATGCTCCCTCTACTGACCTGTCTTAATGCTCCCTCTACTGACCTGTCTTAATGCTCCCTCTACTGACCTGTCTTAATGCTCCCTCTACTGACCTGTCTTAATGCTCCCTCTACTGACCTGTCTTAATGCTCCCTCTACTGACCTGTCTTAATGCTCCCTCTACTGACCTGTCTTAATGCTCCCTCTACTGACCTGTCTTAATGCTCCCTCTACTGACCTGTCTTAATGCTCCCTCTACTGACCTGTCTTAATGCTCCCTCTACTGACCTGTCTTAATGCTCCCTCTACTGACCTGTCTTAATGCTCCCTCTACTGACCTGTCTTAATGCTCCCTCTACTGACCTGTCTTAATGCTCCCTCTACTGACCTGTCTTAATGCTCCCTCTACTGACCTGTCTTAATGCTCCCTCTACTGACCTGTCTTAATGCTCCCTCTACTGACCTGTCTTAATGCTCCCTCTACTGACCTGTCTTAATGCTCCCTCTACTGACCTGTCTTAATGCTCCCTCTACTGACCTGTCTTAATGCTCCCTCTACTGACCTGTCTTAATGCTCCCTCTACTGACCTGTCTTAATGCTCCCTCTACTGACCTGTCTTAATGCTCCCTCTACTGACCTGTCTTAATGCTCCCTCTACTGACCTGTCTTAATGCTCCCTCTACTGACCTGTCTTAATGCTCCCTCTACTGACCTGTCTTAATGCTCCCTCTACTGACCTGTCTTAATGCTCCCTCTACTGACCTGTCTTAATGCTCCCTCTACTGACCTGTCTTAATGCTCCCTCTACTGACCTGTCTTAATGCTCCCTCTACTGACCTGTCTTAATGCTCCCTCTACTGACCTGTCTTAATGCTCCCTCTACTGACCTGTCTTAATGCTCCCTCTACTGACCTGTCTTAATGCTCCCTCTACTGACCTGTCTTAATGCTCCCTCTACTGACCTGTCTTAATGCTCCCTCTACTGACCTGTCTTAATGCTCCCTCTACTGACCTGTCTTAATGCTCCCTCTACTGACCTGTCTTAATGCTCCCTCTACTGACCTGTCTTAATGCTCCCTCTACTGACCTGTCTTAATGCTCCCTCTACTGACCTGTCTTAATGCTCCCTCTACTGACCTGTCTTAATGCTCCTTCTACTGACCTGTCTTAGTGCTCCCTCTACTGACCTGTCTTAATGCTCCCTCTACTGACATGTCTTAATGCTTTCTCTAATTACCTGTCTTAATGCTCCCTCTACTGACCTATCTTAATGCTCCCTCTACTGACCTGTCTTAATGCTCCCTCTACTGACCTGTCTTAATGCTCCCTCTACTGACATGTCTTAATGCTCCCTCTGCTGACCTGTCTTAATGCTCCCTCTATTGACCTGTATTAATGCTCCCTCTACTGACCTGTCTTAATGCTCCCTCTACTGACCTGTCTTAATGCTCCATCTACTGACCTGTCGTAATGCTCCCTCTACTGACCTGTCAGGTATAAGAAATGAATGCATAATAAAGTGTGTTTTAAAACTTGTGACAGTTAGTTAATTGGGATGCCTCTAAATAATGTCCAGCTATAATATCATCCCTGACTTTAGTTCAAAAACGGTTGTTGTTGATTTTTTAGACACTTCTCATAAACTGTGGCATTACATTTTAAAGATTGACAATGGGAATGAAGATTTAAAAATAATATCTAAATCTGCATTGATCTATATATTTATGGAGAAATAGAGCTATCAATGGCTGACCAGAGTTGTCCTTGGAGAGAGATAGAGCTATCAATGGCTGACCAGGGTTGGCCTTGGGGAGAGATAGAGCTATCAATGGCGGGCCAGGGTTGTCCTTGGAGAGAGAAAGAGCTATCAATGGCTGACCAGGATTGTCCTTGGAGAGAGATAGAGCCATCAATGGCTGACCAGGGTTGGCCTTGGAGAGAGATAGAGCTATTCATGGCTGACCAGGGTTGTCCTTTGAGAGAGATAGAGCTATCAATGGCGGACCAGGGGTGTCCTTGGAGAGAGATAGAGCTATCAAAGGCTGACCAGGGTTGTCCTTGGAGAGAGATAGAACTATCAATGGCTGACCAGGGTTGGCCTTGGAGAGAGATAGAGCTATTCATGGCTGACCAGGGTTGTCCTTTGAGAGAGATAGAGCTATCAATGGCTTACCAGGGTTGTCCTGGGAGAGAGATAGAGCTATCAATGGCGGACCAGGGGTGTCCTTGGAGAGAGATAGAGCTATCGATGGCTGACGAGGGTTGTCCTTGGAGAGAGATAGAACTATCAATGGCTGACCAGGGTTGTCCCTGGAGAGAGATAGAGCTATCAATAGCTGACCAGGGTTGTCCTTGGAGAGAGATAGAACTATCAATGGCTGACCAGGGTTGTCCTCGGAGAGAGATAGAGCTATCAATGGCTTACCAGGGTTGTCCTGGGAGAGAGATAGAGCTATCAATGGCTGACCAGGGTTGTCCTTGGGGAGAGATAGAGCTATCAATGGCTGAACAGGGTTGTCCCCTTGGGGAGAGATAGAGCTATCAATGGCTGACCAGGGTTGTCCTTGGAGAGAGATAGAGCTATCAATAGCTGACCAGGGTTGTCCATGGAGAGAGATAGAGCTATCAATGGCTGACCAGGGTTGTCCTTGGAGAGAGATAGAGCTATCAATGGCTGACCAGGGTTGGAACGTAGGCATTAATACAAGTCTGTAAGCTTGGGTGTATTTATGTACGCTTCAATGAACATTGTACAGCTACACAATACTGTCAATACAAAGCTATAAACAATGAACTATCAATGACAGATAATGATCAGTTTTCTTCAAGTCAATTGAACAGTGATACAATTATCATATCATGAGTAACAAATGGGATGTTTCAAAACCAAATTATAAGCTTGATTATCAAAATGATAAAAACTAGATAGCTCAAACAGATTTTGAACTGGGTTTGTATATAGCTAATCATTTTGGGTAAAGTTATAAACTATTTAATACAAATTCAGGTACAAATTCCAAACACTATTGTGATAAAGACCCATTTCCTTACCGTAGGACAGGGTACGGATAGGTATAAAATATAAACTTTATTGATCTTACAACAGTCGTGAAACAAGTTTTAACAACTTTTATCAATCACTCTTGTTGGGCCAGGTGTTAGCAGGCAGGGAGTCTTAATATGGCAGAAAACTGGAGTACCCGGAGAAAACCCACGGATGTGGTTGGGCAGGTACCCATGATCCCATATCTTTTCACGTTCAATCGGGGAATCAAACCGCAGCCGCCTTGGTGAAAGGCGAATGCACTATCCACTGCGCCATCCGACCACCCTGTATGTAGTTTTGGTAGCTAAGAGGTGTCAGTGTTTTTCACAGATGTATTTCAATGTAAATCAACCTGCGGACTTGCATTCTTAGGTAATTGTAACCAGCGAACTAGCAAGCATTCCGAATATGATTAAGACATTTCTTTTTTTCCAAAAAATAACTGTGAAAAAATCTAAAACAACGAAAATGTTTGAAATACAGAAATAAATCAAATATCTGGAGGCTGGGGAGTAGGAGTGGCGATTGGGGGGAGTCGGGTGTTGATCATTACAGCTGATCAGCCATGTTCTCACAGAACACTGATTTATCATATTCAGTCCTGTAACCCCAAATATATATCCAGTAATTTTTCAAGATAACTTTTACAACAGCCCGTTCCTACATAAAGTAGGAAAATATAGCATTATTTTTATTGAAGTTGGGAAGACATTTCTGATTTTTTCTTCATTTTGGGAAAATAAATCACTTTTTAGCCAGTATAAACAGCCTGTATTTGGCTATAAAACTAGGCAAAATAAAACACTGATACATTGTACCATATTGTAGGGATGTAAAATTCCACTAGGCCAACATACGGGGCTACTAGTAGTAGATTTCAAGTTTGAGGCTATTGAAATATTCAATAGTTACTGAAAAAAGGTAGGTCAGACTTTTAGAAATGTTAATCCCAATAAACCTGGAGGCTAATTTTCTAAGTATGAAATTGTACACCCCTGTTTTGTCTTAAATTTCTTTCTTACAATCTTACTAAAGCTGGTTATTTTTTCTCAAATTATTTATCAAAGTTGAAAACACTGCAGTTGTTGCATACATGTGTAGTAGGACGAGGAATAGTGATAAAGATAGTGCCGTCGCTGGGGCTCGAACCCACGACCCTTGGCTCTCCAGTCTGATGCTCTACCACTGAGCTAAAGGGAGATTCCCTACAGCTAACGCTTGTAAGGCAACCTAACCAATGCACATCTTTTACACTATTCCTCCCTTTTTTCAAACACCAACCCAGATTCTTCGACTCCTCGCCAAGGGTTCTCCTACTTTACAATTCTTTCTCCACGCTCTACCACTGAGCTAAAGGGAGATTCCCTACAGCTGACGCTAAGTGTAAGGCAACCTAATCAATGCACATCTTTTACACTATTCCTCCCTTTTTTAAAACACCAACCCAGATTCTTCGACTCCTCGCCAAGGGTTCTCCTACTTTACAATTCTTTCTCCACGCTCTACCACTGAGCTTAAGGGAGATTCCCTACAGCTGATGCTAAGTGTAAGGCAACCTAATCAATGCACATCTTTAACACTTAAGCTGGTGACAATATTTTCTCTATTATAAATCACGTGTGAAATCACTGTAGTTGTTGCGTACATGATCAGTGAAATAACGGCAGACACTGTTCAGGCATATTCGGTGATCGTACAGCGATGTGGGTCAAAGTTGGATTAAATGCTCACTCCACTGAACAAGACGGTGCTAGTAACTCAACTCTGTATACACAGTCATCAGGCTAGCCTACCTTGTTTAAAGATCCCCATACCACTGCCAAAACTACAACTTTGTATACACAATTATCAGGCTAACCTGCCTTGTTTAAAGATCCTCATACCACTGCCAACACTACAACTCTGTATACACAGTCATCAGGCTAACCTCCCTTGTTTAAAGATCCCAATACCACTGCCAACACTACAACTCTGTATACACATTCATCAGGCTAACCTGCCTTGTTTAAAGATCCCCATACCACTGCCAACACTACAACTCTGTACACACAGTCATCAGGCTAACCTGCCTTGTTACTACAACTTTGTATACACAGTCATCAGGCTAACCTACCTTGTTTAAAGATCCCAATACCACTGCCAACACTACAACTCTGTATACACAGTCATCAGGATAACCTGCCATGTTACTACAACTCTGTATACACAGTCATCAGGCTAACCTACCTTGTTACTACAACTCTGTATACACAGTCATCAGGCTAACCTACCTTGTTACTACAACTCTGTATACACAGTCATCAGGCTAACCTCCCTTGTTTAAAGATCCCCATACCACTGCCAAAACTACAACGCTGTATACACAATCATCAGGCTAACCTGCCTTGTTACTACAACTCTGTATACACAATCATCAGGCTAACCTGTCTTGTTACTACAACTCTGTATACACAGTCATCAGGCTAACCTGCCTTGTTACTACAACTTTGTATGCACAGTCATCAGGCTAACCTACCTTGTTTAAAGATCCCAATACCACTGCCAACACTACACCTCTGTATACACAGTCATCAGGCTAACCTGCCTTGTTACTACAACTCTGTATAGACAATCATCAGGCTAACCTGCCTTGTTACTTCAACTCTGTTTACACAATCATCAGGCTAACCTGCCTTGTTTAAAGATCCCCATACCGCCGCCAACACTACAACTCTGTATACACAGTCATCAGGATAACCTGCCATGTTACTACAACTCTGTATACACAGTCATCAGGCTAACCTACCTTGTTACTACAACTCTGTATACACAGTCATCAGGCTAACCTCCCTTGTTTAAAGATCCCAATACCACTGCCAACACTACACCTCTGTATACACAGTCATCAGGCTAACCTGCCTTGTTACTACAACTTTGTATACACAGTCATCAGGCTAACCTACCTTGTTACTACAACTCTGTATACACAGTCATCAGGCTAACCTGCCTTGTTTAAAGATCCCCATACCACTGCCGACACTACAACTCTGTATACACAATCATCAGGCTAACCTGCCTTGTTACTACAACTCTGTGTGGGATACTATTTTTCTGACATGTCTAGATCAAGCTTTAGTAAATCGGTTCTGAAAAGGAACTCATCAGGCTAACCTACCTTGTTACTACAACTCTGTATACACAGTCATCAGGCTAACCTCCCTTGTTTAAAGATCCCCATACCACTGCCAAAACTACAACGCTGTATACACAATCATCAGGCTAACCTGCCTTGTTTAAAGATCCCCATACCACTTCCAACACTACAACTCTTTATACACAATCATCAGGCTAACCTGCCTTGTTTAAAGATCCCCATACCACTGCCGACACTACAACTCTGTATACACAATCATCAGGCTAACCTGCCTTGTTTAAAGATCCCAATACCACTGCCAACACTACAACACTGTATACACAGTCATCAGGCTAACCTCCCTTGTTTAAAGATCCCAATACCACTGCCAACACTACACCTCTGTATACACAGTCATCAGGCTAACCTGCCTTGATTAAAGATCCCCATACCACTGCCAACACTACAACTCTGTATACACAATCATCAGGCTAACCTGCCTTGTTTAAAGATCCCCATACCGCCGCCAACACTACAACTCTGTATACACAGTCATCAGGCTAACCTCCCTTGTTTAAAGATCCCCATACCACTGCCAAAACTACAACTCTGTATACACAATCATCAGGCTAACCTGTCTTGTTACTACAACTCTGTATACACAGTCATCAGGCTAACCTGCCTTGTTACTACAACTCTGTATACACAATCATCAGGCTAACCTGCCTTGTTACTACAACTCTGTGTGGGATACTATTTTTCTGACATGTCTAGATCAAGCTTTAGTAAATCGGTTCTGAAAAGGAACTCATAACATGTGAAACAATTTTTAAGGAAGAAATTTATTAAGAAGAAAATGAACAAAAAAAATTGAAAACATTGTTCTGAGTGTTAGATACTTGCCAACCCTCCCTATTTTGGGCTTTAAAGTTTAGCATTTTCAACCAATGAATTTGCTCAGTTTTTTCTATTTTCTAAGATCTGATGATTTCATCTGAAAGAACAAATTAATAGATGGTGTATAAAGACACATTAATGTTTTTAATTTAGAACACATGTAAATACTCCATGGAAATTTCAAAATGTTGGCAAAGTATGGTGTTAAAATGCACCTGCGCTAGACAAGGAATTAAACCCTGGACACATCTACTCTAACCAACTGAGCTACCTCCCTGTCACCAGTAGTTACAGAGCCCAACCCTGGACACATTTACTCTAACCAACTGAGCTACCTTTCTGTCAACAGTAGTTACAGAGCCCGACCCTGGACACTTCTACTCTAACCAACTGAGCTACCTCTCTGTCAACAGTAGTTACAGAGCCCAACCCTGGACATATTTACTCTAACCAACTAAGCTACCTCCCTGTCAACAGTAGTTACAGAGCCCAACCCTATACACACATTTACTCTAACCAACTGAGCTACCTCCCTGTCAACAGTAGTTACAGAGCCCAACCCTGGACACATTTACTCTAACCAACTGAGCTACCTCCCTGTCAACAGTAGTTACAGAGCCCAACCCTGGACACATTTACTCTAACCAACTGAGCTACCTCCCTGTCAACAGTAGTTACAGAGCCCAACCCTGGACACATTTACTCTAACCAACTGAGCTACCTCCCTGTCAACAGTAGTTACAGAGCCCAACCCTGGACACATTTACTCTAACCAACTGAGCTACCTCCCTGTCAACAGTAGTTACAGAGCCCAACCCTGGACACATTTACTCTAACCAACTGAGCTACCTCCCTGTCAACAGTAGTTACAGAGCCCAACCCTGGACACATTTACTCTAACCAACTGAGCTACCTCCCTGTCAACAGTAGTTACAGAGCCCAACCCTGGACACATTTACTCTAACCAACTGAGCTACCTCCCTGTCAACAGTAGTTACAGAGCCCAACCCTGGACACATTTACTCTAACCAACTGAGCTACCTCCCTGTCAACAGTAGTTACAGAGCCCAACCCTGGACACATTTACTCTAACCAACTGAGCTACCTCCCTGTCAACAGTAGTTACAGAGCCCAACCCTGGACACATTTACTCTAACCAACTGAGCTACCTCCCTGTCAACAGTAGTTACAGAGCCCAACCCTGGACACATTTACTCTAACCAACTGAGCTACCTCCCTGTCAACAGTAGTTACAGAGCCCAACCCTGGACACATTTACTCTAACCAACTGAGCTACCTCCCTGTCAACAGTAGTTACAGAGCCCAACCCTGGACACATTTACTCTAACCAACTGAGCTACCTCCCTGTCAACAGTAGTTACAGAGCCCAACCCTGGACACATTTACTCTAACCAACTGAGCTACCTCCCTGTCAACAGTAGTTACAGAGCCCAACCCTGGACACATTTACTCTAACCAACTGAGCTACCTCCCTGTCAACAGTAGTTACAGAGCCCAACCCTGGACACATTTACTCTAACCAACTGAGCTACCTCCCTGTCAACAGTAGTTACAGAGCCCAACCCTGGACACATTTACTCTAACCAACTGAGCTACCTCCCTGTCAACAGTAGTTACAGAGCCCAACCCTGGACACATTTACTCTAACCAACTGAGCTACCTCCCTGTCAACAGTAGTTACAGAGCCCAACCCTGGACACATTTACTCTAACCAACTGAGCTACCTCCCTGTCAACAGTAGTTACAGAGCCCAACCCTGGACACATTTACTCTAACCAACTGAGCTACCTCCCTGTCAACAGTAGTTACAGAGCCCAACCCTGGACACATTTACTCTAACCAACTGAGCTACCTCCCTGTCAACAGTAGTTACAGAGCCCAACCCTGGACACATTTACTCTAACCAACTGAGCTACCTCCCTGTCAACAGTAGTTACAGAGCCCAACCCTGGACACATTTACTCTAACCAACTGAGCTACCTCCCTGTCAACAGTAGTTACAGAGCCCAACCCTGGACACATTTACTCTAACCAACTGAGCTACCTCCCTGTCAACAGTAGTTACAGAGCCCAACCCTGGACACATTTACTCTAACCAACTGAGCTACCTCCCTGTCAACAGTAGTTACAGAGCCCAACCCTGGACACATTTACTCTAACCAACTGAGCTACCTCCCTGTCAACAGTAGTTACAGAGCCCAACCCTGGACACATTTACTCTAACCAACTGAGCTACCTCCCTGTCAACAGTAGTTACAGAGCCCAACCCTGGACACATTTACTCTAACCAACTGAGCTACCTCCCTGTCAACAGTAGTTACAGAGCCCAACCCTGGACACATTTACTCTAACCAACTGAGCTACCTCCCTGTCAACAGTAGTTACAGAGCCCAACCCTGGACACATTTACTCTAACCAACTGAGCTACCTCCCTGTCAACAGTAGTTACAGAGCCCAACCCTGGACACATTTACTCTAACCAACTGAGCTACCTCCCTGTCAACAGTAGTTACAGAGCCCAACCCTGGACACATTTACTCTAACCAACTGAGCTACCTCCCTGTCAACAGTAGTTACAGAGCCCAACCCTGGACACATTTACTCTAACCAACTGAGCTACCTCCCTGTCAACAGTAGTTACAGAGCCCAACCCTGGACACATTTACTCTAACCAACTGAGCTACCTCCCTGTCAACAGTAGTTACAGAGCCCAACCCTGGACACATTTACTCTAACCAACTGAGCTACCTCCCTGTCAACAGTAGTTACAGAGCCCAACCCTGGACACATTTACTCTAACCAACTGAGCTACCTCCCTGTCAACAGTAGTTACAGAGCCCAACCCTGGACACATTTACTCTAACCAACTGAGCTACCTCCCTGTCAACAGTAGTTACAGAGCCCAACCCTGGACACATTTACTCTAACCAACTGAGCTACCTCCCTGTCAACAGTAGTTACAGAGCCCAACCCTGGACACATTTACTCTAACCAACTGAGCTACCTCCCTGTCAACAGTAGTTACAGAGCCCAACCCTGGACACATTTACTCTAACCAACTGAGCTACCTCCCTGTCAACAGTAGTTACAGAGCCCAACCCTGGACACATTTACTCTAACCAACTGAGCTACCTCCCTGTCAACAGTAGTTACAGAGCCCAACCCTGGACACATTTACTCTAACCAACTGAGCTACCTCCCTGTCAACAGTAGTTACAGAGCCCAACCCTGGACACATTTACTCTAACCAACTGAGCTACCTCCCTGTCAACAGTAGTTACAGAGCCCAACCCTGGACACATTTACTCTAACCAACTGAGCTACCTCCCTGTCAACAGTAGTTACAGAGCCCAACCCTGGACACATTTACTCTAACCAACTGAGCTACCTCCCTGTCAACAGTAGTTACAGAGCCCAACCCTGGACACATTTACTCTAACCAACTGAGCTACCTCCCTGTCAACAGTAGTTACAGAGCCCAACCCTGGACACATTTACTCTAACCAACTGAGCTACCTCCCTGTCAACAGTAGTTACAGAGCCCAACCCTGGACACATTTACTCTAACCAACTGAGCTACCTCCCTGTCAACAGTAGTTACAGAGCCCAACCCTGGACACATTTACTCTAACCAACTGAGCTACCTCCCTGTCAACAGTAGTTACAGAGCCCAACCCTGGACACATTTACTCTAACCAACTGAGCTACCTCCCTGTCAACAGTAGTTACAGAGCCCAACCCTGGACACATTTACTCTAACCAACTGAGCTACCTCCCTGTCAACAGTAGTTACAGAGCCCAACCCTGGACACATTTACTCTAACCAACTGAGCTACCTCCCTGTCAACAGTAGTTACAGAGCCCAACCCTGGACACATTTACTCTAACCAACTGAGCTACCTCCCTGTCAACAGTAGTTACAGAGCCCAACCCTGGACACATTTACTCTAACCAACTGAGCTACCTCCCTGTCAACAGTAGTTACAGAGCCCAACCCTGGACACATTTACTCTAACCAACTGAGCTACCTCCCTGTCAACAGTAGTTACAGAGCCCAACCCTGGACACATTTACTCTAACCAACTGAGCTACCTCCCTGTCAACAGTAGTTACAGAGCCCAACCCTGGACACATTTACTCTAACCAACTGAGCTACCTCCCTGTCAACAGTAGTTACAGAGCCCAACCCTGGACACATTTACTCTAACCAACTGAGCTACCTCCCTGTCAACAGTAGTTACAGAGCCCAACCCTGGACACATTTACTCTAACCAACTGAGCTACCTCCCTGTCAACAGTAGTTACAGAGCCCAACCCTGGACACATTTACTCTAACCAACTGAGCTACCTCCCTGTCAACAGTAGTTACAGAGCCCAACCCTGGACACATTTACTCTAACCAACTGAGCTACCTCCCTGTCAACAGTAGTTACAGAGCCCAACCCTGGACACATTTACTCTAACCAACTGAGCTACCTCCCTGTCAACAGTAGTTACAGAGCCCAACCCTGGACACATTTACTCTAACCAACTGAGCTACCTCCCTGTCAACAGTAGTTACAGAGCCCAACCCTGGACACATTTACTCTAACCAACTGAGCTACCTCCCTGTCAACAGTAGTTACAGAGCCCAACCCTGGACACATTTACTCTAACCAACTGAGCTACCTCCCTGTCAACAGTAGTTACAGAGCCCAACCCTGGACACATTTACTCTAACCAACTGAGCTACCTCCCTGTCAACAGTAGTTACAGAGCCCAACCCTGGACACATTTACTCTAACCAACTGAGCTACCTCCCTGTCAACAGTAGTTACAGAGCCCAACCCTGGACACATTTACTCTAACCAACTGAGCTACCTCCCTATCAACAGTAGTTACAGAGCCCAACCCTGGACACATTTACTCTAACCAACTGAGCTACCTCCCTGTCAACAGTAGTTACAGAGCCCCGGTATACAGGGGCCTGTTCGTTTATGTGAAACAACAGTTTTATGTGTTTACAAATATAACATTTTCGGGTATAAATCCTTGCAGACCTTTAAATGTTATGCAGGCCTTGCAAGGCTTTGTCAAGGCTCCCCTGAAAGCAGCATCAGATTTCTTTGTCCGACCTTATTTCATAAACGTGCATTTCTGGTCCAACCGGTTCAACTGTTTGGATCGCGATAAACGAAAGCGGCCCTCAGGTTACCGCAGGTACATGTATATCCAAAATAAAATTAAGGGGAAATAACTGTGCGCAGGAAATGTTACAGTGGCATTCTCTAGTGTTTGCCCTACAGGGGGATAAGGATCCTTAACTCATTCACCCCTGAAATTTCATAATGAACTATTCCAAACTTTGAATTGGAGGAGCTCAAATGTGTCTTAAGGGGTGAATGAGTTAAATCCTGCATCAGAACAATCCTATAAATCTGATAGGGAGCCAGTTACTCGTGTACTCTACTGTGTACTAACTTGTACCCGATTCAATAGGTAACCAGCTAGGCTTGTCCAAGCAAAATCACCTATCATTTTAATGATCTTGTGACAATGACTTCAAATTTGACCTATGATGTCAATGTTACCTTTTTACATGTAAGATTACCGATACTTTTATCCTCAACCATGCGGCCATTGAGTATAAATAAAGTACAGTGCTTACATAGGTCTAGTAAACGCTTACCATACTCGTTATTTACAGGGTCCTTAGATGACCTTTGTCTAGGTACATTGATATCAATTAGGTCGTTAACATCGGAAAAATAACCATAATCATCACCTTCGGCTTCAAAGAAATCAGGGAGATCCGTAGTCCTACCGTTAAAGTCACAAAGTAGGCAAATATACTTGTTATCCTGTATTTGGAAAGATAAAAGGTCGTTTTCGACGCTTCAAAAAGTTCAGACGAAGAATACTTTGAACTACTGGGAGGTATATAAACTATTCCAAATATCATATGACCATTATATTTAAAAACATCACCCTTCATTTTGAGCCACATAATGTGATTACAATCAATTTCTATAATACTTAAATGTTTCACAGTAAACAACTATGCCACCAGATTTAATAGTGGACAAACATTTTCTGTGTTTACAAAATGCAGTGTAACCTTCAATATCAACAGAATCTGCATTATCAGTCTTAGTTTCAGTAAGACATTAGATCATTATTTGACAGATATTCGGGAATTTGAGTTTACCTACAAGACCATTGACACTAATACTCAAAATGTTAAACTGTTTATGATTGGTACAGACATTGTGGACTCCCTCCACGGCATAGTATGCAGTTTTAACAAAAGTAAGTACACAGATATACAATGATGAGTACACAGCAACAGAGACGTCTGGTGGGGGGAGGGGGGGGGGGGGCTNCAGTCTCTATGATAATCACTTATTTTTCTGAAACTGACCTGAGCAAGTTAACATGCTCCTAAGCATATTCAAAGTCATCTTCCTTATCAAAACATGTGTCAAATATCAGGGGGAACACAATTTGTTCGCCATAAGTCGAATTTCTCCCTAACTCTTTTTTCAGACAGAATCTGTTCGCCCTAATAGGATTCCTCGGAAAAATATATATAAAGAAAACACCAAATAATAACTAGAAACTAGTTTTTGTGAACAAAAACATATGCCTCCATCTATTAGCCAATAGACAAACTTCTGTATAAAAAGTACACAAAGGGCCATATCTCTTTATATAGTGGGGCACCAGATCGGAAGTTAGAATGGGACACACCTATATACTTCCCAAGATACGTAACTATAACAAGTTTGGTCAAAGTAGGTGAAAAAACATGGAAGTTATGCTGTGGAGAAACTTCGGTATTAAAAACAAACAAAGGGCCATTAACTCTATATACAGTTCGTCACGAGACCGGATTTACATGCGAGATATTCCGCCTTTAAGATACTCGAATATGGTAAGTTTGGTCAACGTAGGTGAAATAACATGGAACTTATGCTCCAGGCAAACTTCTGTATTAAACAAAGGGCTATAACTCTGTATAAAGTGGGGCACTGGACCTAATTATAGTGCACTGCACACCTTCTGTGGACGATGCAGGTATACTTTAAGTTTGATCAATATATCTTCAAAGGTTTAGAAGTTATGCTGTGGACAAACTTTGATAACAAAAAAAATCAAAGGGCCATAACTCTGTATATAGTGGGGCACAAAACCCTATTTTAGTGCGAGAGATTCCACCTTCCCCAGATACATACAAAAATGTTAATATGGTAAGTTTGGTCAACGTAGGTGAAATATCAATTCATGGAACTTATGTTACGGACAAACTTCGGTATTAAAATAAACAAAGGGCTATAACTCTGTATATAGTGGGGCACGAAACCTTGTTTCAGTGCACTGCACACCTTCTATGGTTGATGCACGAATTCATCAAGTTTCATAAATATATCTTTAACAGTTTAAAATGTATTGCCCGGACAAGTTGCGATGAGAAGAACCAGAAGAACAATATGTCTCCCTTCATTCGAAGGGGAGACATAATAAGACTTAATGTATGTGCTGAACCCGCTATCGCTATACAATAGTAGATCCTACTTTAGAATCAGGCCATTTCTATAGTTTACTGCTACATTTCAGGATACCATAAACTGAAGTACTCAGGGCTGACAAAAGAGGAAACTCATGTGAAATATATCATTCGTATTATTAAACTGTTATATTATTTTATAAATTCCAAACAACACCTAATGAATTGGTGACACATGTCTTGCTACTTCTTCTGCCTAAAAGTAAATTAAAGCCTGTAGAATCAGATAACCTAACACGATACGCTATGTTTTGTTTAAGCAGTGTTTAGAAGGATACTTATTAACTTTATTGGTATCATAAAATATTTTTCAAAACCATTCTCGTATTATATAATTCATTTATGTGAAAATAATAATATCACATTTCATCATTTAATCATTGGAAATCATACTGAAGGTAGGATTAGGTATAGACATCTCTGTGGTCCTACAGTCCACTGAAGTAACCAATTAACATTCCAAACATTTTTGAATTGTTAAGGCCTTTTCGACCAGAGAGTATTTTCTTCAGGTATTTTTTTTGTGTCATGCTAACATCTCGACGCATTTATTTTAGTTAATTTTTTGTGTCATGGTGTTTTTTTTATTTTGTCATGGTGTTTCTTTATTTTGTGTCAAGCTATAACAGCATGACACATTTATTTTACTCTATTTTTGTGTCAGGCTGCTATCGGACATCGTAGCTAACTGTAAGTAAAATAATGTACATAATATTGTTATTAGCTAACTATAAGTCCAGCGGAAGTTTATCGACAATCTATCATACATCACAAAAAGCCATTGGCTTACCTCGATGTCAACCAGTGATTCAGTGATTCCGTCACTAGGCCTAATATTCATATATTGTTCATATTTTCTGGAGCCTGTAGTCGCACGTACCGCATTACAATGCATGTGTAGAAGTACGGGTTGTTAGGGTGTGTATAGGCCTATACTGGTTTTGTCTGGCATCAGTAATTTAGCGTTCAGTTACGACAAGCACACGTCAGCTCTCTCTCTCGTGTTTTTTTATTCTCACGTGAAAACTTACCTTCCCGAGGCGGCACCACCAGGAGACATCGTTATATACGTATACACAACAGTGTATATACAGTACGTATGTACTGTCAACAATGTGTGTGCGAAAAAGGTCAAGGGTTAATCCGGTGTCCATAGAAAAATATGCACCTATTATAGTTATGTCGCTACATGAAGGTAGCTAGACTAAGCCATTTTCGTTTACTAGTAAAATATAATTTGATACTGCTTTCAGGCGAGCCCTGACAAAGCCTTGCAAAGCCTGCATAAACATTTACATAAATAAAACATAAAACTACATGTATCAGTATTATATGGATTGGTTTTACAAAGATATTTAATTGTAGCAGAGACTATATATATGGCTTTGTATGACTCTGATTGTAGAATACATGTACATAACGTTATATAATTAGTATGTTCGACATGTGACAAATCACGTTCTTTGTTCTGACAGATAGAAATTAAAAGAACTTCAGGTTATATACGGCCTTATAATAAGTTACTAAACTAAATATATGTGGTTGAAAGTGAATATACAGCAGCTGCCACTAGAAGCTTTAATGTAAACCTGCCCAGAGGCTGATACAGCCAATGGTTGTTTGTTCGTTGTCTAGCAAGACGCTAGAAAACAAAAGCATATATGCAATAGGAAGTAGAAAGAAATTTAACAATGGGTACAGCAGGTTTAATCTGTACGCTCTAACGCAAATCCCCGTTCAGTCTGCAGGAGGTAATTACCATATTATAGTCGCCCAGTCGAATTATGCAATGGGTATCCGTTTCTCAATCCCCGACCTGCAAGGACGTATTATTGTGTGCAAATATAAATGCAGTTTATAAAGGAAATGGATCGTCTAATGAAGTTTTAAACTACAAACCTATTTCAGTAAAATTACGAAAAAAAACTCTGTTTCAATACCTGTTGCAGAATTCTATAATCACCAAGCACAAATCTGACTTTACTCCAGGGCCCAGTTGTTCAAAGGGTGATTAGCTAAATCAGGATAGAGCAAATCTTAGTTTTTGTGTATCTTTAAGACTCGGCCTTTGAATTAGTTATAACTTTCTAGATATAAAAAAGTTAATAGAGTGAACATGCATGCAAAATTGTGAGATTTTACCTTGTATGTTGACGAAATTATTAAAGGTTGAAAAATGCCGTTAAACTGTGATTAAGTAATTAACCACCTTAACTTTTAAACAACGGGGCCCTGGTAAGTGATTGTAATATGGACCGGGGTAAGGAGATTATATTTACTTTCTGTGGTATTAGTTAAGAAGTTTTGATTCGGTTTGTCACAATGGTCTAGTTCAAAACTTAGGACATATGGTATTGTTGGTAAATTGCTTCTCTGGTTTGAAAATTATTTAACAGACAGAATGTAAAGGGTTAGCGCTAAAGGATAGGCCTATCACTCTCAATTTAGGACTATAATTGTAGGGGTACCTCAGGGATCTGTTCTGGGGCCACTTCTGTTTCTTCTTAATATTATTGATATTAATATCTATGTTTCTACTAATATTAAACTTTTTGCAGATGACACTTCTCTGTTTGTAATCATAGACAAAAAAAAGCGTTCAGGCAGCCCAGGAACTCTTGAGTGACCTTGCAGACCTTAGTGAGTGGACATAAAAATATTTATATGGGATATAAATTTCAACCCAAATTAACTAAGTCAGTTGTATTTTCTAGAAAACATAACCACGTGCAACTCCCATAATATTTCCAAAATAGTCAAATTACTGATTCAAAAACACATAAACACTTAGGACTAACTTTTACAGACGACGTATCATGGAAACAGCACATACAGATTTTACATGAAAAAAGCATAATAGACAAAACATTCTTCGTTATGTTACTAGTTAAAATAGATATATTGTATTTTTAAGACCAATTTCAAAGTATGCAGACACAGTATGGGGAACTGCACCTCTGTAAAATTAAAAGCGGCTAGGATTTTTACCGGTTTTCTTTCAGGGACATCACACAATAAACTCTACAATGGTTGGGAAACTTTGTCTACATGGCGGTATAAGCATGTATAGGTGATAATACTGTTATGCCGGATGGCTGGCTGTGTTCTTCAATAACAACACAAAGATCGTCCGAGTTTTCAGTGCAACCTTTTAATGGCGGTAAAACTCAACGAACCCCGGATAACGTGCTTCCGCGTCTCACATCAAATCCGGGGACCGGACCCCGATTTCCGGAAGAGGTAAATCCGCATTACACCACCCCTTCCAGGCTCCTTTAGCTCCTGCTAAAGGTCAAGCTTGGTAGGCTGCTTATATGCCCGGCCGTAACGCGAGGACCGGGATGGTTCATCTGAGATGGTTCGCTGTGAACACATCCCAGTTGGCACAGGTGTCTTTGGCTCTTCCTCTGGTAAACTGGCTTTCAGCGATTGTTGGCTGTTCTGCGACTCGTGGTGGTTTTCCTCTGTCCCGAACTTCTTATCCATGGTTGGAAGATGGTCTTCCTCAGCAATCGTTGGGAGAGAGGAGGTACCAAGATCATGCTTTATCTTGGTAACCCAGGCCGGGATGACCTCAGACAAATATTGTTTTAGCCGGTCATGGTGAAGAACTGAAGCCTTCTTGCGGCCACGGACCTCATACACGACCGGACCAAATTTCTTGGTGATCACAAAAGGACCATTCCAAACAGATTGGAGTTTCGGAGATTGTCCAACAGATCGTGATTGGTTCTTCACGTATACAAGATCCCCGACGTGGTACTCTCTTCCCCTAGCCCGTAGATCATATACTTTTTTCTGATGTACCTTTGAAGCCCTCAATGTTTTCCTAGCTAATTCCTCTGTAATGTGCATACCCTCTAACATCCGGTCGAGGTAGGTGGGTGCGTCATCAGAGGAACGCGAAATATCCGGATCCATGTAGATCAGCTCGGGAGGAGAATGGACCTCCCTACCCAGCATCAACAGGTTTGGTGTAAATCCTGTCGCAGGGTGTGGCGTACTTCGATAAGCAGACAGAAGAAGGGGAATGTTCTCATCCCAATGCGCCTGGCCATGATCTAGATAACACCTGATCATCTGCAACAGCGTGCGGTTAAACCGCTCAACCTGACCATTAGATGAAGGGTGATAGGGCGTAGTCCTGGTTTGTGCGATTCCGAGTAACCGGCATACTTCCTTGAACAGGGCGCTTTGGAAGTTTCGTCCTTGATCCGTGTGGATCTCCAGGGGTACGCCAAATCTAGAGATGAACTCCAGGACCAGTTTTTTTGCTGTCGTGTTACTGTCCTGTTGTGTGATTGGGTAAGCCTCGACCCACTTCGTGAACTGGTCGATGATGACAAGTATGTATTTGTTCCCAGCATCACTAATAGGAAAAGGCCCCACGACATCCAATTGTATCCTGTCCATTGGCGCTCCGCAGATGTAGGTCTGAAGAGGTGCTCTCATAGTTCTACTACTCTTCTTTTCAGCGGCACATACATGACATTTCCGAACAAATATGCTCACATCCATCGACATGTTGTGCCAGTGAAAGTCCTTCTTCACTCGTTCCAGAGTTCTCTTCTCCCCTTGATGACCGGAGTAAACAGCTTCATGACATGCCTGCATGATCTCTTTTCTCATCTGGAATGGAACCAGGAGTCGCAGTGACTCCTGTCCATTTGCCTCCCACTGGTAGTAGAGAACATCGTGTATCAGTTTGAACTGCTGAAGGGTTAGTAGATACTTCCGCAGAGCAGGACTTCTTGCTTGCGCCTCACCCAGAGGAACTGTCTCGCTGTTGGCCACACATGAATACAGTTGTTTTAGATCCTCATCTTGCATCTGTTCTTCGTGAAGTTCCATCGGACTTTTGGTCTGTAGCCAGTTACATTGAGGAATATCGTCCTTCGTATTAGAGTCCTCTCCGGTCTCAGAGTGTTTTTCGACAGCAGTTACCTCCGCCGAACGAACAGCTATAGGCACAATATCGTCAACATCCTCCTCGAATCTTTCCCACGCAGTCTGTAGTTTTGCACAGTACATACATCCTCCACAGGGTAGAGTTTCAACGGTGGCACCCGCGAAGTAGCAAGGGCACGAATCGTGATCCGGAATCCGTGACATGGCATCAGCGTTCACATGCAGCTTCCCAGCACGGTGTTCGATGTCAAAAGAGTATTGACTGACCTCCTCTAGCCATCTCGCCAGCTGTCCCTGTGGTGACTTGAATCGGAAAAGCCATGACAAACTGCTATGGTCTGTGCGTAATAAGAACCTCCGGCCAAGAAGATAATGTTTGAAATGCTGGCAGAAAGCAACAACTGCAAGAAGTTCGCGTCGTGTCACACAATATTTCTCCTGTGCAGGGGTCAGTCTTCTACTTGCATATGCAACAACTTTCTCCTCCCCATCTTGGACTTGCGAAAGAACGGCGCCTATACTCCTGTTAGAAGCATCCGTATCTATGACAAATTTGCAATTCTCCAACGGGTATGACAATATCGGAGCAGTGGTAATTGCCTTCTTCAGGGCCTCGAATGCCTCACACTGACGGTCTTCCCATACAAATTTTACCTCCTTCCGTGTGAGGTCATGCAGTGGCAGAGCGATCTCTGCATAATTTTGAACGAACCGTCTGTAGTAGTTGGTAAGTCCTAGAAAAGACTGAAGCTCCCTACAGTTGCTTGGCACAGGCCAATTCAGGACGTCATCTACCAACTTTGGATTGGTGGAGATTCCATCACCGTTAATAATGTGTCCCAGGAAGAGGACTTCCTCACGAAACAAACGGCACTTCTTGGCTTTCAGCTTCAGACCGTGTTCACGGATCCGGGAGAAAACCTGACGCAGATGTTGCATATGTTCTTCAAAAGACCTGGATGCCACTATCACATCGTCCAGATAAATAAGAAGTATGACCCACTGAAACCCTCTAAGTACGAGCTCCATTGCACGCTGGAAAGTTGAGGGAGAGTTGGATAAGCCAAAAGGCATTCTGGTGTACTCAAAGAGCCCCTGTTTGGTGACAAAGGCGGTCTTTGATCTGTCCATCTCATCAACTTCAATTTGGTGGTAGCCACTCATTAAGTCTACGGTGGAAAATAGAGTCGCACCACTAAGCGTATCAAGGCACTCTTCAATTTTTGGAAGTGGGTAAGCATCTTTTACACTGACCTCATTCACCTTTCGATAGTCTATGCACCAACGCACACCACCATCTTTCTTGCGAACAAGTACTACCGGTGATGCCCATTCAGAACTAGATGGAATGACAACACCAGTGTCAAGAAGTTTTTGTAGATGGGCGTCCTCCTCAGCTTGAAAACCCAATGGTGTCCTTCTTGCGGGTTGACGTATAGGTTTGTTTTCACCTGTGTCAATCTTATGTCTGACTCCGCTGAATCTGCCTAGGTCGTAGTCATCCTTAGCAAATATATCAGGAAAGTCATTCAGCAGCATACAGAGATCCTCTTTTTGATTTGATGACAGTCCTTTTGAGGACTCTTCAAAAATATCCTGTACATGCAACGGAACCTCTCCGTTTGTCCCAGGGGCCTCTTGTAAATGTTCTGGCTCGACACTGGTGTTTACGGAAGGCTCCCTGCTCATATTTGGGTCCCAAGCTAGGTCAGCTTCCTCAACTTTTCCTAGAAATGTGCCATTTGTGAGTTTAATCTCGCTATCCTTCAGGTTGAGAACTCTCACAGGAATAGTTTGATTCATAGAGACAAGACATGACCCAACTCGCATTCCGCTTTGATGATTGAATGCCTCCAGTATTGCTTGAGAAGTGTCTGATGGTGTCTCCAATCTTCCGATGATTATTTTCTCACTTCCTGGTGGCACCACAACATCTGCATGTACTCTAACTATACTCCTGGCAATAGCAGTCCCAGATCTGTTCAACTGAGAGTGTCCTGGGATTACTTTTCCGTTGACTTCCAGGTTCTTTTCTCCAGTATGGATAATGGCCTGTACAGATTGGAGTAGATCAATGCCCACCAGTATGTTGTCTCTGATAGGAGCTATCACAACTGGTAATTCCCTCACCTCTTCCCCAATTTGGAGAGTCGCAGTGACTACACCTAATCCTGTCATCTCTGCACCATCCTCAGCTGTCATTAGACGAATTTCTTTCTTTGGCTTAGCATACAGCAAATTTATTTCATTTGCCCATTTCTCAGAGATGACTGTGGCGTCGGCCCCAGTATCAATAACCGCTTCAGTTGTTGTTCCATTGACCGTTACTGGGACGATAATGCTTTTCTCTGTCCTATTGGTCCGGGTGATCTTAACATCATGCTGTGGTGAGCGAGAACGGGGACTGTTCGGTGGTGTGGGCGATCTTGATCTCCTAGAGCTGCAATCTCTTTGGAAGTGTCCCTTACCACCACATCTGTAACATTCCTTTCCTTCCTTGCTAAACCCACTTTGGCGTTCGTTCCCTAACTGGTCGAATCTTGCGCGACACTCTAGCGAGCTATTCCGAACAAGATCCTCAAGCTGTTTCATCCGAACATCTAATTTACTGAGGTTGTCCGACTCTAAGGCAGTGTTTGGCAGTTGAACACGCTGTGTATTCAACGCTTCTTCGTCATCGGAGACATTTTTTACACCAGCCCCATCAGCCCATGAAACGCGCCGAGCCTTGTCTCGTATCTCTTTCTCCCTACCGATGGTGGCTTTGAAGTTATGTTCTTGTGAAGTAACCATTTCAATAGCCTCATTGATAGTTTTTGGTTTCTTGTTCAACACATCATAAGATACCTTGGGGTTCTTGTACCCCTTGAGGAATGCCTCTGCAGCCAATTGATCTTGCAAGTCGAGATCTACATTAGGATAAGCAAGGGTAACTAGGCGCCAAACCTCTTCCCCAAATTCGTCATTACTTAGGCTGCGTTGCCTTACTTCGTGTAATTTTGATCTCGCTGTTGTGGGTGGGTCTCTTCGTCCGAACCGCTTGATCAGACTATCCTTTAGATTCCTGTAATCTCTTCTCATCTCCCTTGGTAAGGAGCAGATGTACCACATGGCCCTTCCTTTTAGACATTCGTAGAGTCTGTCCACTTTCTCATTGTCTGTCCAGTTATAACGCTCTGCTAACCGTTCAAAGGGAACAATAAAAACCTCTATATCCTCCTTTCCCTCAAACACTGGAAGTTTTGTTTGAGGACCCTTTCCTTGATGTCTGTTCAGCATACGTCCCATATCCTGTCTTTCCAATGAGGGGGTACTGGATAGTGCAGAGTTCTGTCCATTTAAGTTTGGACTTGAATATGAGCGTTCTCTATCCTGGATCACCCGGAGTTCTTCGTCAAAACCACCAAACGATCCTCTGTCTGTCGACCTTCCAAATTCCTGTTGTGGACCCATAGATGAAAATGTACTCTGTGCAAGCGGTGCTTGATGTCCTATGGCATTTTGAATATCATGACGTGTCTCTTGCATGAAGGACTTCATCATTTCACTTTGTGCCTCGAAGCTTCGTTTCTTTTCGTCTTCAAACTCCACCATAGTTTGCCGAAACATCTTCATTTGTGTATCACGCTGCTCATCAAAACTTTTCATTACGAATTGAAGCATATCATATGCCGCAGCTGACGCAGTGTCAACTGAAGACTCTCCTTCCCCTGGTGTGACTTCTTGTTCTTTATCACACATTTTGTTCAAATGCTAACTGTAACAGTTCCTGTTGGTCGACGTGGACTTCCAAAATGTCCTGGTCCACAAAACAAGTTTTCACAATATTTAATTCAAGTCGCCTAAACCACTTCCTCGCCAAGAGTTCCCCAGGGTGGAGACCGTCCTCCAATAATTCTATGAAATATCGCTCTTTTCCCTTTTTTCGACAATCACGAAGATCAGCATTGAATTTAAGTGTTGTGGTACCAAGTTCTGTGTTGAGAAGTTCAATTTGAGAGTTCAAGAAGTGTACCTGGCTGGCAACTTCAGCATCTGTTTCTAGAAACTTGCTCGGATTATGGTGACCTTGGATATCATTGTAAAGGCTAACCGAATAAACAGGTACTCCAATAAATTGAATTTTGCACCCCTGTTTTATTGTGTAGTCCCTCGCTCTTTTGTAGCAGTTGATAATTTTGTGTATAGTGTTAACACAGGTACCAGAAATGTTTATATAACAGCCTTGCTTTGAGGTTATGTCGCATGTACCAGCCCAGAAATAAACATAAACAGGTTTACCAAATTTCTGCTTGAGGATGGGAATTTGTTCTTTTAGTAGGGATACTAGGGTTGATGAGTTTGCACCACCTTTACATGAGAACTGTATCGGAAGTTTTGGATTACTGCCCCTGTGTACCACTGCAAGGCGCTTTCCTTTGCTGTCGGATACTAGCAGGGGGGTCAAATCAGCCTCGTGAGGTGGTATTGTCACGTTGTGTGATTTAAGGTAGTCTACGAGATCCTTCTCCGACCTCTGAAAGATAATGTTTGACCGTTCGCAGTGAACGATTCGTTTGGAAGCAATTCCAGTGTTCGCAGTGAACACCAATACGAAAATACATGTAAAACGAAAGTACAAGAACAAAGGCTAAATATAGGCACACAAAACAGTAAATTACCCAAACCAAGTAAATTAGTTATTGTGCTCTTACTTTGTGAAAGTAATAAATGAGTTATAGTAATCAAATTACAAAATAATCATTTAAATGACGAGTAACAACCCACAAACACAAAATGCAGCGCGATTACCTGTAGCAGACCTCTGTCCACTTTGAGGTACGAATTGCAATACATTACACAAAAAGAAACGGGTTTTGGACTCCCTGCATGGCGTATAAGCAAAATCCCACTTCTGACACCACTTGTTATGCCGGATGGCTGGCTGTGTTCTTCAATAACAACACAAAGATCGTCAGAGTTTTCAGTGCAACCTTTTAATGGCGGTAAAACTCAACGAACCCCGGATAACGTGCTTCCGCGTCTCACATCAAATCCGGGGACCGGACCCCGATTTCCGGAAGAGGTAAATCCGCATTACAATACATTGACAGTCACGGCAATACTTACCCGATGTCACAAGTCCTTTTGTTAACAATCATAATAACATTCCCTACTCTCTCAGACAAACCAGACCTTCTAACCCACCTGTATGTAGAACTGACAACGTGACAAACCAGACCTTCTAACCCACCTGTATGTTGAATTTACAACGTGACAAACCAGACCTTCTAACCCACCTGTATGTAGAACCATCTGTATGTAGAACTTACAATGTGACAAACCAGACCTTCTAACCCCCCTGTATGTAGAGCTTACAACGTGACAAACCAGACCTTCTAACCCACCTGTATGTAGAACTTACAACTTTTTGTCAGTTTTCCGCTTCACGTGCCGCAATATTAACAAAACAGTCTAAAAGCAAACACGTAAATAATCATCCACGAAACGTTTGGATCGTTTGCAATTGACCTGCATTTCCTTTTCCGTCTGTTGATATATATATATATATATATATATATAATGTGTAGATGTCCTCTCGTGTACACCCCTGTATTGTATTTTCTACACAGCTAGCAGTAAAGCCTGCAGAATTACTGATGACATCAATCATATCTGTGCTATCGACTTTTTTCATATCGGTCTGTTAATCGACGACAGACCGATATGAAAAAAGTCGATAAAACATCAGAACTCGGACTAACCTGTACATTGAGACGATAAACCACAAACTCAAACCTCACACTGCTTATTATCTTCAACTGAACAAGTGCGTAAATTCGATGAAAATCCTTTGTGAATCGCAATAATAATGTAATAAAATCACAGGTACTAGCCTCGTCTTTCAATACACCTATAATATGGTGTATTAACAGACGAGGCTATTACCGTCTTTGTGTATTGCAGAGTTATCTTCTCTTGGCTGGCAGCAGGTATTGATTGTTACGTAACTTATTTGTGAGAGTAACCTCATCAATTTTTGAGAAAACGACGTAATTTTCTCACACAAACCAATGACGTAACAATCAATACCTGCTCCCAAGAGAAGATAACTCTGCTATACGCAAAGACGGAATTACCGTCCGCAGTTTATCGAAGTATTTGTAAGAAAGAAGTGAGGATGGGCTTGTGTAACCGAATTGGTGTCATCTCACCTACCATACACTTGGTATTTTCCTATATACAGGTAAGGTGTTGGTGTATGCTAGGTGAGATTTTGTATCAGTTAGAGAACAATAGGATTTAATTACAGGTAAACTATAGTGTGTACTATAAAGTGTCTAACCGTATAAACGCATACATATTAGTTTAAACATATATTGACAAATGTCAATGGAAGCGTTTAGTCAATGACCATGTAAAAAACTATGAACAGTTTAATTTATGTGAAAGAATGAACGCTGATAGGGACTTCTCTCGCTTCACTCTTTTACATAATAAGATACAACCGTATGCTATATGGAAACTTGCTTTACGCTTTCCACAATACAGTCCATGTTTCAAGAAAGTTGCTAAGCTTTGTGTTGAAATGCGCGATAATGAAATTATATATTTGTGTCATTACTGTGGGTCTATGCACAAAGATACTATTATGCATAGTGTACTCGAATGATCACACACAGAGCTAGTACTGACCAGCTCTGGTGTGTACTCAGTACTGTAAAATACATAGATTTTGTGTTCAATCTTAATGTAATGTCCAATTACCATCTACTTCATGTTCTTCTTGGTGGTATTTTCAACTATGATTTATCTCCATATGAACTGGAGGACTTTAGAATAAAATCCATTGTTATTATTACTAAAATTCTTCAATACAGTGGTATTATGTAATTTATCCTTAGATATTTGAATGTTGTATACTGAGTAATATGATCACTAATTTACGTGTGTGTACCTCACGCTTCAGCAAGATTAATACATGAAATACATTTATTTTTGTATTCATATTAGTAGGCAAGCATTTCCTACGTCTTTCCTCTTATACCATTGCACTGGGTTGCATGATTAGTGCAACTTACTACCATTCATAATATTGTTTGTATTGTATGAATGAATCTTGTGATATGTATTACTACAACTGAAATCATTGCATGGTTGCGCTGTTTCTTCAAGTTAATTATTATATTGTATGTTGTGTATTTCACACCACTGTATGACTATATTGTATGACTTCGTGCAACGGGTTCTACTCAATGTATGATTGTATTGTAAGACTTATGTAACAGTAATACTGTCTATAATAATGCTGTATAATTTATAGTGTGATGCTTGTAATACTGTTTATTACAATGTTGTATGATTGCTTAGTACGAGAAGTGTATTACTGTCTATACTATTATATGATAATGTAGTTTGAGGAGTGTAAATATGTCTATTATATCAATGTGTGATGTAATGTATGATTAGTGTTATACTGTCTATCATCATAATTATCACCGTATAATGACTGTAATAGTACCTATTATATCATTGTGTTGTGTTTATAGTAATTTATGGTATGATGCGGTACTATTATTATTCTCTTATGTGTGTGTCTGTCCATGTGCATGTGTGAGTCACTATGTAAGGGTGTGACCATGATTGTGAATGCATTTTCTTCTCTTTCAATAGTGTTGAATTGTACGTGTATTGTTCGTTATTTCTGTAACTCTTCATTTCTGGAGGAAATAAAGGAAATAATAATAAACTATTATACAATGGTAACATACATATATGGCAGCATTTCATGAACAGTTGATATAAATATTATATATACATATTTATAAAACTTAACATTAATGTATACAGATGGAAATATGCATTTCCCTTATATCAGTACTAGTTCAAGGAATTTCACTTAAAATGGCATAGATATAGTATGAATGTCATACCTAACAATTAAAGTATGTACATGTATAATAAAGCATAGTGAATAGATACAACTGAATGTTGAAACCAGTTTCTGCATGTAAACCGCAATGTTTTACTTAACATTTCATTTGACTAATAATGATGATTTGTCTTTATTATTTGATACTGAAGCAGATTATGCAAAACGATTCGTGTTTTTTGATATATTCTTGTACAAACAAACGTATATTGTCAGTCTGGTTCAGATTAATAGAACCATTCAACAGTACATCTCGATCAATGACTATATCATATCTAGACAATTGTCTGAAAGGATATCCCGACACTGGTTGTATAAATTACACTGAAAAAAATAATGAAAGTGGTTTTCTATTGAGAAAGAACAGTTACATGCTGGTGATAAGACTAAATTACACTTGAAAATATCTGCATTCAACGCGCTACAGCCGTGACGGAGTCTAGTATGTATTATATCAAATGTTCTGTTACCTACATACAGTTTAGTTACAGGTTCGTTTTATGCATACATATGGAATTAGCACATCACTTATCTTTGCTGTTAAATTCTATTTATTCATGATATTTCCATTTCATATATTAAACTCTTCATCATAACATAATATCCGTTTTTTTCAACTTCAAGCTATACACTTCATGAAAATAATAATATTCATTTTTCACTTTAGATAAAAGACTTCATCATTTAGACAAAACAAGAATTATATTTTTCATAAAGGAGGAAGAATTTATAACTATGAAAAATGGTATTACATGTAAAAAGGTAGCAAAGACAAATTCCCTTATGTGGGTGTAATATTAAACTCAAGTAATAAATTCAAGAACATACAAATCTACTTAATTTTGTATCTTTGTATATTCTCAAAATGCTCAAATTTGCAATTAAATATTTAAACCATGCTCCATTTTTTTTATACCGTACCTGTTATGGAAGTGAAATCTGGAGTTCATGTAATGCACTGTATGTCAGAAAAGGTTCATCTGAACTTTTGCAAGAAATTACTAAATGTGAAAAAGTCATCAATATGATATGGCACACTGTGAATTATGTCGCTTCCCCTTGGAAGTTCTGAACTATTTCATGTAAACAACTTTTGGTACAATTTTTTCTCTTCAACGTTCCGGTAAAGTATAGAATATGTCTGACCAGACTAAGTGCTTCTTAACATTCAATGGCACTGTAAGATATAAAAATGTTACTAGAGAACTAGACGGCATCGGAACGAAAGTAACTCCATAGAGATCCTTCATCTCTATGGAGTTACTTTCATTCCGATGCCGTTATGCTAGTCGAGACTAGGTATTTTAGAAATGTATGTTAAATTTCAAATTTTAAGAGCACGGTTTATTGAAAAAAAAACAATATTGAAAAAAAACTATGTGTTTAATGCTATTCAGTTGCAAAGTACGAAAGCCAGTTAGTGCCACATGAGGTAAGTCGCAATTACGAGATAACTAAGTCGTAATTACGACATACTACGTCGTAATTACGACATAATTTGTTTACTTCATGTGGCACAAACTGGCTTCCGTAGCAAAGAGTTTGATACAGTTAATAGCTTTATATGTTAGAGAAATTATCTTTGAATTAAGCTCTCAGAAAAATTATCTTGTATTTAATGTACATCGGTCAGCTCTATACACTCTCTATACATTGCTTTTTGCATATCATGTACTTACTGATGGGCCCACGGCTCAGAGTTCGAATAAATCTTAACAATCTTGACAGTTGCGATGGAATGAAAAGTGAAGATCTATGTCCGCACGAAACCAACTTGCATCAGTTGAAAACTATAGACAATACATTACATAATGTTTAAAGAATCATTGATATGAAGTAAGTTAACAAGGTTTTACTACTTATCAACAATAATTAAAGATTGGAATGACATGCAGGTCGCTATATAAGTATATTACAGCTGTGATGTTATAATAATTCATAATTGTATAAAACGTAATTATTTTAACTTCTGTTAAATAACTGAAATAAACGAATCCTTTTTACTTTTTTAATATATGTATACTATCTCCTAATATGTCAAGAAATAATATTCGTAAATTAAAGTAGACATACTTTCACCGACATCATTTTGAAACAGACTGTAAACAATTTGTTATTAGGTGTGAAAATAGACATGTATGCTAGGTGAGACTAGGTATTTTAGAAATGTATGCTAGGCGAGACTAGGCATTTTAGAAATGTATGCTAGGTGAGACTAGGTATTTTAGAAATGTATGCTAGTCGAGACTAGGTATTTTAGAAATGTATGTTAGGTGAGACTAGGTATTTTAGAAATGTATGCTAGTCGAGACTAGGTATTTTAGAAATGTATGTTAGGTGAGACTAGGTATTTTAGAAATGTATGCTTAGGCGAGACTAGGTATTTTAGAAATGTATGCTAGGGGAGACTAGGTATTTTAGAAATGTATGCTTAGGCGAGACTAGGTATTTTAGAAATGTATGTTAGGTGAGACTAGGTATTTTAGAAATGTATGCTAGTCGAGACTAAACCGCTGAATTATTTGGTCGGAGTAAATAATTAATGTCAAAATGTTGGAGAAGAAACGACTGTTTCCCCAATGTTGTTGTTTTATAATCCGTAGAAAGATTCATAAAATATACTGTATATATATGATGCCACACAGTTTCTATAAATAAGTGGGGAAAAGAAAAAGTCAACATCCTCCCATCTCATTAATAAAAACAAAATGTTTTCGTCTAAGTCTGAATTGCTGATGCATTTGCAAAAAAAAATTAGCTAAAACCTCACCCTCTTTAAACCACTCGCAAAAGATCCAGTCTTTAAAGAAGAAAAAAGGAGAAAAGAAACGGCTTAATTTCAAATCATCAAACAAAGAAAGTTACAACGAACCATTTACCCTATTTACCCTACCAGAACTTGTTGATTCGCTTGGAAAATCACAGGACTCTGCTTCAGGTCCAGGTTATATTCCATATCAATTTCTCGAACACCTACCGGACTCGTCACTAAGATGCCTTCTTTGCATATTCAACCAAGTTAAAGCTTTAAACGTGTAGATGTGAGTGTGAGAGAATGTGCTATTTTTTTGTATATGTAAAATACACTTGTGAAAAATAAATAAATTAAAAGAAAAAAGTTTAAGCTTCCGGAAGGATTCCAGATTTGTGGAAGAACTCCATAATTATACATATCCCAAATCCGGGAAAGGATACTACTGACCCAAAAAACTATCGTCCTATTTCTCTAACTAGTTGTGCATGTAAAACTTTTTATACGAATGATAAACACTAGACTGGTTTGGTTTCTTGAGGCCAACGATATAATATCCCCTCTTCAAAGTGGTGTTAGAAACAGAAGAGGGACAAATGACCATCTCATCAGACTCGAGACATTCATTCGAGAAGCTTTCGCCAAGAAGGAACACCTTGTTGCCGTGTTCTTTGATCTTGAAAATGCCTATGATACTACATGGCAGAAGGCATCATGAAAGATCTTCACGACCTTGGCGTACGTGGAAACCTCCTCAATGTTATATCTAATTACCTATACGATAGACACTTCAAATTCCGTGTTGGTTCAACTTTTTCTGAAAAGTCTAAACAGGAAATGGGAGTCCCACAGGGTGGAATCCTATCAGTCACCCTGTTTGGTCTTAAAATCAATGATACAGTCAAATGTCTTGGTCAGTCAACAGAAGGGTCGTTATTCGTGGATGAATTTTTGATCTGTAACAGATCTAAGAGCATGCACACGATAGAACGACAACTTTAACAGCGTTTAAACAAACTACAAAATCGGGAAGACGAAAACGGCTTCAAATTCTCTAAATCCAAAACTCTGTGCATACGTTTCTGTCAAAAAAACAACAACACAGGCACTAGAATTCCCGTTGTTGAACAGACCAAATTTCTCGGCCTCATTTTTTATTCTTGATTCGAAACTCTCTTTCATACCACATATAAAGTATCTAAAGGATAAGTGTTCCAAGGCGTAAAACATTATACGAGTCCTTTCTCATACTGATTCGAACAAAACTGGATTATGGTTCTATGGTATACGGGTCGGCGCGCAGTTCTTACCTGCAGATGCTAGACCCAATCCATAACCAAGGGCTACGTCTAGTCTACGTCTACTACGTCTACCGTCTACGTCTACGTCTACGTCTACTACGTCTACCGTCTACGTCTACGTCTACGTCTACTACGTCTACCGTCTACGTCTACGTCTACGTCTACGTCTACGTCTACGTCTACGTCTAGTCTACGTCTACGTCTAGTCTACGTCTAGTCTACGTCTACGTCTACTACGTCTACCGTCTACGTCTACGTCTACGTCTACTACGTCTACCGTCTACGTCTACGTCTACGTCTAC